>NC_086101.1:114308464-114483464 GCF_963921235.1 Mobula hypostoma
ATCAATCTCTGCCTTAAATACACCCAATGACTTGGCCTCCACTGCTGCCTGTGGCAACAAATTCCATAGATTCACCACCCTCTGACTGAAAAATTTTTTTCGCATTTCTGTTCTGAAAGGGCGCCCTTCAATCCTGAAGTCATGCCTTCTCGTACTAGACTCCCCCATCATGGGAAACAACTTTGCCACATCCACTCTGTCCATGCCTTTTAACATTCGAAATGTTTCTATGAGGTCTCCCCTCATTCTTCGAAACTCCAAGGAATACAGTCCAAGAGCGGACAAACGTTCCTCATATGTTAACCCTTTCATTCCCGGAATCATTCTAGTGAACCTTCTCTGTATCCTCTCCAACGTCAGCACATCCTTTCTTAAATAAGGAGACCAAAACTGCCCACAGTACTCCAAGTGAGGTCTCACCAGCGCCTTATAGAGCCTCAACATCACATCCCTGCTCCTATACTCTATTCCTCTAGAAATGAATGCCAACATTGCATTCGCCTTCTTCACGACACCGATGTTGTCCAAGGGAAGGGCATTAGGACCCATACAGCTTGGCACCGGTGTCGTCACAGAGCAATGTGTGATTAAGTGCCTTGCTCAAGGACACAACACGCTGCCTCGGCTGGGGCTCGAACTCACGACCTTCAGGTGGCTAGTCCAATGCCTTAACCATTTGGCCACGTGCAATATATAAAATATACTATAAATTACAATAAGAAATGTTATACAAAATAAATAAGTAGTGCAAACGGAGTACAAAACAGTGAGGTGGTGTTCGTGGACCATTCAGCAATGAAACGTTGAATGTGTGTCTCCAGTCTCCTATACCTCCTCCTGGATGGTGGTAATGAGAAGAGGGCATGTCCTGGGTAGTGGGGGTCTTTAATGTTGGATGCTGTCTTTTTGAGGCATTGCCTTTTGAAGTTGCTCCCCATGCAGGTTTCTGAAGCTCCCAAGGGGACAACCCAAGTTTGTTCTACATCTCCTCATTACACCTGGTAAATCCTCTTCTCCATATCCTTCTCAGAAGTGTCCATTTAACTCTCATTTCCCATTCTCAGGGGAAAGCGTGCCCGTCCTGAAGACCAGCCTCCCAAACCCTTCCAGGAGCGGGGGAACTGTGCAGGAGGAGGTGTACAACCCGGAAAACCACAAGCGCCACACGCTCTTCTGCGGAACAGCTGTGGTCCAGACCCGGTTTTATGCCGGAGAGCCAGTGAAAGCCGTCGTTGTCTGCACAGGTAGCGGGGCAGGGAATGGAGGAGGGAAGGGGAGAGAGTAGGGAGTTGGGGGGGTTGGGAGCAAGGGGGGTCAGGGGTGAGAGAGAGCAAGGAGACCAGGGAGTGGAAGAGAGCAAGGGGTTTGGGGTAGGAACATGTGGGAGGGGGTCAAGGGGAAGTGCAGAAGAGGGTTGGGGGAGAGAGTAAGGAGTTTGGGGAAAGGGTGAGGAGAGTGAGGGGTTCGGGATGGAGAATGAGGTATGGTGAGGGAGAGAGAGAGGATGTCGGGGTGAGAGGGAGATTTGACAGGGGTAGAGAGTGATGGTGAATATTAGTGGTTGGTGGAGTAGTAGCTGCTGGCTGTACAGGTGGCAGGAAAAGGAAGCTGGAGAGGATGGAGGTTGGGGTGGGATGTTCACAGCCCACGAAGATGGCAGTCTCTCCCCCTCTAAGTGACCGCATCCTCAAATGTCAGGAACACCCTGGGCTTCCCTCAGCCTCTGAAACCTGCACCTTTCCTTGCTCCCCTCCTGCAGGTTTCTACACTTTGAAGGGGCAGCTGGTTTGCTCAATCCTGTACCCAAAGCCGACTGACTTCAAGCTGTACCGGGATGCCTACCGCTTCCTGCTCTGCCTGGTGTGTGTGGCTGGGATCGGTGTAGTCTTCAGCATCGTGAGGAGCAGCCTGCTGGGGGTGCGTAGCCTCCCCTCCTTCCCCCGATCAAGGGACAGCAAGCCTGGGGTGGCAAGAGTTGCTCACTCCATGGCCCTAGTTAACTGGGGAGAACCACTACCCCTGTTGCCTTGGAGCTGACAGGCATGGGGTCCGCTGGAAATCACGTGATATCCCCAGGAACATGGCACAGTGAAGACACTTTATCAATCCTGGCCTCTGGCGGGGTGGGGATGTGTGTGTATGTGTTTGTGTTTGTCTGTGTGTGTGTGTAGATTGCATGCTCTCTGGGGTGGAGGGTTGAGGGAGGGAGTGCTTGGAGGGTTCAGGGAGGAGAAGAGTGGTTGGAGGATGGAGGGGGTGGTTGGAGGGATGAAGGATGAAGAGGGGGAGGTTGGAGGTTTGAGGGATGGAGAGGGGGAGATTGGAAGGGTGAGGGATGGAGAGGGGGAGGTTGGAAGGTTGAGGAATGGAGAGGGGAGGTTGAAGGGTTGAGGGATGTAGGGGAGGGTTGAGGGATGGAGAGGGGGAGGCTGGAGGGTTGAGGGATGGAGGGGGAGGTTGGAGGGTTGAGGGATGGAGAGGGGAGGTTGGATGGGTGAGGGATGGCGAGGGGGAGGTTGGAGGGTTGAGAGATGGAGAGGGGAGGTTGGAGGGTTGAGGGATGGAGAGGGGGAGGTTGGAGGGTTGAGGGATGGAGAGGAAGAGGTTGGAGGGTTGAGAAATAGAGAGGGGGAGGTTGGAGGGTTGAGGGATGGAGAGGAAGAGGTTGGAGGGTTGAGGGATGGAGGGGGAGGTTGGATGGATGACGGATGGAGGGGGGAGGCTGGAGGGTTGAGGGATGGAGAGGGGATGTTGGAGGGTTGAGAGATGGAGAGGGGAGGTTGGAGGGTTGAGGGATGGAGAGGGGGAGGTTGGAGGGGTGAGGGATGGAGAGGGGGAGGTTGGAAGGTTGAGGGATGGAGAGGGGGAGGTTGGAGGGTTGAGAGATGCAGAGGGAGGTTGGAAGGTTGAGGAATGGAGAGGGGAGGTTGGAAGGTTGAGGGATGGAGAGGGGGAGGTTGGAGGGGTGAGGGATGGAGAGGGGGAGGTTGAAGGGGTGACGGATAGAGAGGGGGAGGTTGGAGGGTTGAGGGATGGAGAGGGGGAGGTTGGAGGGTTGAGTGATGGGGAGGAGGAGGTTGGAGGGGTGAGGGATGGAGAGGGGGAGGTTGGAAGGTTGAGGGATGGAGAGGGGGAGGTTGGAGGGTTGAGGGATGGAGGGGGAGGTTGGATGGGTGAGGGATGGAGAGGGGGAGTTTGGAGGGTTGAGGGATGGAGAGGGGGAGGTTGAAAGGTTTAGGGATGGAGAAGGGGAGGTTGGAGGGTTGAGGGATGGAGGGGAGGTTGGGTGGGTGAGGGATGGAGAGGGGGAGGTTGGAGGGTTGAGAGATGGAGAGGGGGAGGTTGGAGGGGTGAGGGATGGAGAGGGGGAGGTTGGATGGGTGAGGGATGGAGAGGGGGAGTTTGGAGGGTTGAGGGATGGAGAAGGGGAGGTTGGAGGATTGAGGGATGGAGAAGGGGAGGTTGGAGGATTGAGGGATGGAGAGGGGAGGTTGGAGGGTTGAGGGATGGAGAGGGGAGGTTGGATGGATGACGGATGGAGGGGGGAGGCTGGAGGGTTGAGGGATGGAGAGGGGATGTTGGAGGGTTGAGAGATGGAGAGGGGAGGTTGGAGGGTTGAGGGATGGAGAGGGGAGGTTGGAGGGTTGAGGGATGGAGAGGGGGAGGTTGGAGGGGTGAGGGATGGAGAGGGGAGGTTTGATGGGTGAGGGATGGAGAGGGGGAGTTTGGAGGGTTGAGGGATGGAGAGGGGGAGGTTGGAGGATTGAGGGATGGAGAGGGGAGGTTGGAGGGTTGAGAGATGCAGAGGGAGGTTGGAAGGTTGAGGAATGGAGAGGGGAGGTTGGAAGGTTGAGGGATGGAGAGGGGGAGGTTGAAGGGTTGAGGGATGGAGAGGGGAGGTTGGAGGGGTGAGGGATGGAGAGGGGGAGGTTGGAAGGTTGAGGGATGGAGGGGGGAGGTTGGATGGGTGAGGGATGGAGAGGGGGAGGTTGGAGGGTTGAGGGATGGAGAGGGGGAGGTTGGAGGGTTGAGTGATGGGGAGGAGGAGGTTGGAGGGGTGAGGGATGGAGAGGGGGAGGTTGGAAGGTTGAGGGATGGAGAGGGGGAGGTTGGAGGGTTGAGGGATGGAGGGGGGAGGTTAGATGGGTGAGGGATGGAGAGGGGGAGTTTGGAGGGTTGAGGGATGGAGAGGGGGAGGTTGAAAGGTTTAGGGATGGAGAAGGGGAGGTTGGAGGGTTGAGGGATGGAGGGGAGGTTGGGTGGGTGAGGGATGGAGAGGAAGAGGTTGGAGGGTTGAGAGATGGAGAGGAGAGGTTGGAACGTTAAGGGATGGAGATGGGGAGGTTGGAGGGTTGAGGGATGGAGAGGGGGAGGTTGGAAGGTTGAGGAATGGAGGGGGGGAGGTTGGAAGGTTGAGGAATGGAGAGGGGAGGTTGGAGGGTTGAGGGATGGAGAGGGGGAGGCTAGAGGGTTGAGGAATGGAGGGGAGATTGGAGGGGTGAGGGATGGAGAGGGGAGGTTGGAGGGGTGAGGGATGGAGAGGGAGGTTGGAAAGTTGAGGAATGGAGAGGAGAGGTTGGAAGGTTAAGGGATGGAGATGGGGAGGTTGGAGGGTTGAGGGATGGAGAGGGGGAGGTTGGAAGGTTAAGGGATGGAGGGGGAGGTTGGAGGGGTGAGGGATGGAGAGGAGGAGGTTGGAGGGTTGAGAGATGGAGAGGGGAGGTTGGATGCGTGAGGGATGGAGAGGGGGAGGTTGGAGGATTGAGGGATGGAGAGGGGGAGGCTAGAGGGTTGAGGGATGGAGGGGAGATTGGAGGGGTGAGGGATGGAGGGGGAGGTTGGAGGGGTGAGGGATGGAGAGGGGGAGGTTGGAGGGATGGAGAGGGGAGGTTGGATGGGTGAGGGACTCAGAGGAGGAGGTTGGAGGGTTGAGAGATGGAGAGGGGAGGTTGGATGCGTGAGGGATGGAGAGGGGGAGGTTGGAGGGTTGAGGGATGGAGAGGGGGAGGCTAGAGGGTTGAGGGATGGAGGGGGAGGTTGGAGGGGTGAGGGATGGAGAGGCGGAGGTTGGAGGGATGGAGAGGGGAGGTTGGATGCGTGAGGGATGCAGAGGGGGAGGTTGGAGGTTTTAGAGATGGAGAGGGGAGGTTGGATGCGTGAGGGATGGAGAGTGGGAGGTTGGAGGGTTGAGGGATGGAGAGGGGGAGGTTGGAGGGTTGAGGGATGGAGAGGGGGAGGTTGGAGGGGTGAGGGATGGAGAGGGGAGGTTGGTGGGTTGAGGGATGGAGAGGAGGAGGTTGGAGGGGTGAGGGATGGAGAGGGAGGTTGGAAGGTTGAGGAATGGAGAGGGGAGGTTGGAAGGTTGAGGGATGGAGGGGGGAGGTTGGATGGATGAGGGATGGAGGGGGAGGTTGGAGGGTTGAGGGATGGGGAGAGGGAGGTTGAAGGGGGTGGTTGAAGTGTTTCGGGATGGAGAGGGGGAGGTTGGAGGGTTGAGGGATGGAGAAGGGAGGTTGGAAGGTTGAGGGATGGAGGGGGAGGTTGGCGGGTTTTGGGATGGAGGGGGGAAGTTGGAGGGTTGAGGGATGGATGGGGGAGGTTGGAGGATTGAGGGTTGGAGGGGGGGTTGGATGGGTGAGGGATGGAGAGGGGAGGTTGGAGGAGTGAGGGATGGAGAGGGGGTGGTTGGAAGGTTGAGGAATGGAGAGGGGAGGTTGGAGGGTTGAGGGAGAGGGGGAGGCTAGAAGGTTGAGGGATGGAGGGGGAGGTTGGAGGGGTGAGGGATGGAGAGGTGGAGTTTGGAGGGTTGAGGGATGGAGAGGGGAGGTTGGATGGGTGAGGGATGGAGAGGGGGAGGTTGCAGGGTTGAGAGATGGATAGGGGAGATTGGATGGATGAGGGATGGAGAGGGGGAGGTTGGAGGGGTGCGGGATGGAGGGGGGAGGTTGGAAGGTTGAGGAATGGAGAGGGGAAGTTCGAGGGTTGAGGGTTGGAGGGGAGGGTTGAGGGATGGAGAGGGGAAGGCTGGAGAGTTGAGGGATGGAGGGGTGAGGGATGGAGAGGGGGAGGTTGGAGGGTTGAGGGATGGAGAGGGGAGGTTGGATGGGTGAGGGATGGAGAGGGGGAGGTTGGAGGGTTGAGGGATGGCGAGGGGGAGGTTGGAGGGTTGAGGGATGGAGAGGGGGAGGTTGGAGGGGTGAGGGATGGAGAGGGGAGGTTGGAGGGTTGAGGGATGGAGGGGGGAGGTTGGAGGGGTGAGGGATGGAGAGGGAGGTTGGAAGGTTGAATGGAGAGAGGAGGTTGGAAGGTTGAGGGATGAAGGGGGGAGGTTGGATGGATGAGGGATGGAGGGGGAGGTTGGAGGGTTGAGGGATGGAGGGGGAGGTTGGAGGGTTGAGGAATGGAGAGGGGGGGTTGGAGGGTTGAGGGATGGAGAGAGGGAGGTTGGAAGGTTGATGGATGGAGGGGTTAGGTTGGAGGGTTGAGGGATGGAGGGGGGAAGTTGGAGTGTTGAGGGATGGAGGGGGGAGGTTGGATGGATGAGGGATGGAGGGGGGAGGTTGGAGGGTTGAGGGATGGAGAGGGGGAGGTTGGAGGGTTGAGGGATGGAGAGGGGGGAGGTTGGAGGGGTGAGGGATGGAGAGGGGAGGTTGGAGGGTTGAGGGATGGAGGGGGGAGGTTGGAGGGGTGAGGGATGGAGAGGGAGGTTGGAGGGTTGAGGGATGGAGAGGGGGAGGTTGGAAGGTTGAATGGAGAGAGGAGGTTGGAAGGTTGAGGGATGAAGGGGTAGGTTGGAGGGGTGAGGGATGGAGAGGGGGAGGTTGGAGGGTTGAGGGATGGAGGGGGAGGTTGGAGGGGTGAGGGATGGAGAGGGAGGTTGGAGGGTTGAGGGATGGAGAGGGGGAGGTTGGAAGGTTGAATGGAGAGAGGAGGTTGGAAGGTTGAGGGATGGAGAGGGGAGGTTGGAAGGTTGAGGGATGGAGGGGTTAGGTTGGAGGGTTGAGGGATGGAGAGGGGGAGGTTGGAGGGTTGAGGGATGGAGGGGGGAGGTTGGAGGGGTGAGGGATGGAGAGGGAGGTTGGAGGGTTGAGGAATGGAGGGGGGGTTGGAGGGTTGAGGGATGGAGAGGGGGAGGTTGGAAGGTTGAATGGAGAGAGGAGGTTGGAAGGTTGAGGGATGGAGAGGGGAGGTTGGAAGGTTGAGGGATGGAGAGGGGGAGGTTGGAGGGTTGAGGGATGGAGAGGGGAGGTTGGATGGGTGAGGGATGGAGAGGGGGAGGTTGGAGGGTTGAGGGATGGCGAGGGGGAGGTTGGAGGGTTGAGGGATGGAGAGGGGGAGGTTGGAGGGGTGAGGGATGGAGAGGGGAGGTTGGAGGGTTGAGGGATGGAGGGGGGAGGTTGGAGGGGTGAGGGATGGAGAGGGAGGTTGGAAGGTTGAATGGAGAGAGGAGGTTGGAAGGTTGAGGGATGAAGGGGGAGGTTGGATGGATGAGGGATGGAGGGGGAGGTTGGAGGGTTGAGGGATGGAGGGGGAGGTTGGAGGGTTGAGGAATGGAGAGGGGGGGTTGGAGGGTTGAGGGATGGAGAGGGGGAGGTTGGAAGGTTGAGGGATGGAGGGGTTAGGTTGGAGGGTTGAGGGATGGAGGGGGGAAGTTGGAGTGTTGAGGGATGGAGGGGGGAGGTTGGATGGATGAGGGATGGAGGGGGGAGGTTGGAGGGTTGAGGGATGGAGAAGGGGAGGTTGGAGGGTTGAGGAATGGAGAGGGGGAGGTTGGAGGGTTGAGGGATGGAGAGGGGGAGGTTGGAAGGTTGAGGGATGGAGGGGTTAGGTTGGAAGGTTGAGGGATGGAGAGGGGGAGGTTGGAGGGTTGAGGGATGGAGAGGGGGAGGTTGGAGGGGTGAGGGATGGAGAGGGGAGGTTGGAAGGTTGAGGGATGGAGGGGTTAGGTTGGAGGGTTGAGGGATGGAGAGGGGGAGGTTGGAGGGTTGAGGGATGGAGGGGGAGGTTGGAGGGGTGAGGGATGGAGAGGGAGGTTGGAGGGTTGAGGAATGGAGGGGGGGTTGGAGGGTTGAGGGATGGAGAGGGGGAGGTTGGAAGGTTGAATGGAGAGAGGAGGTTGGAAGGTTGAGGGATGGAGAGGGGAGGTTGGAAGGTTGAGGGATGGAGGGGGGAGGTTGGAGGGTTGAGGGATGGAGAGGGGAGGTTGGATGGGTGAGGGATGGAGAGGGAGGTTGGAGGGTTGAGGGATGGAGAGGGGGAGGTTGGAAGGTTGAATGGAGAGAGGAGGTTGGAAGGTTGAGGGATGAAGGGGGGAGGTTGGAGGGGTGAGGGATGGAGAGGGGGAGGTTGGAGGGTTGAGGGATGGAGGGGGGAGGTTGGAGGGGTGAGGGATGGAGAGGGAGGTTGGAGGGTTGAGGGATGGAGAGGGGGAGGTTGGAAGGTTGAATGGAGTGAGGAGGTTGGATGGTTGAGGGATGGAGAGGGGAGGTTGGAAGGTTGAGGGATGGAGGGGTTAGGTTGGAGGGTTGAGGGATGGAGAGGGGGAGGTTGGAGGGTTGAGGGATGGAGGGGGGAGGTTGGAGGGGTGAGGGATGGAGAGGGAGGTTGGAGGGTTGAGGAATGGAGGGGGGGTTGGAGGGTTGAGGGATGGAGAGGGGGAGGTTGGAGGGTTGAGGGATGGAGAGGGGAGGTTGGATGGGTGAGGGATGGAGAGGGGGAGGTTGGAGGGTTGAGGGATGGCGAGGGGGAGGTTGGAGGGTTGAGGGATGGAGAGGGGGAGGTTGGAGGGGTGAGGGATGGAGAGGGGAGGTTGGAGGGTTGAGGGATGGAGGGGGGAGGTTGGAGGGGTGAGGGATGGAGAGGGAGGTTGGAAGGTTGAATGGAGAGAGGAGGTTGGAAGGTTGAGGGATGAAGGGGGGAGGTTGGATGGATGAGGGATGGAGGGGGAGGTTGGAGGGTTGAGGGATGGAGGGGGAGGTTGGAGGGTTGAGGAATGGAGAGGGGGGGTTGGAGGGTTGAGGGATGCAGAGAGGGAGGTTGGAAGGTTGAGGGATGGAGGGGTTAGGTTGGAGGGTTGAGGGATGGAGGGGGGAAGTTGGAGTGTTGAGGGATGGAGGGGGGAGGTTGGATGGATGAGGGATGGAGGGGGGAGGTTGGAGGGTTGAGGGATGGAGAAGGGGAGGTTGGAGGGTTGAGGAATGGAGAGAGGGAGGTTGGAGGGTTGAGGGATGGAGAGGGGGAGGTTGGAAGGTTGAGGGATGGAGGGGTTAGGTTGGAGGGTTGAGGGATGGAGAGGGGGAGGTTGGAGGGTTGAGGGATGGAGAGGGGGAGGTTGGAGGGGTGAGGGATGGAGAGGGGAGGTTGGAGGGTTGAGGGATGGAGGGGGGAGGTTGGAGGGGTGAGGGATGGAGAGGGAGGTTGGAGGGTTGAGGGATGGAGAGGGGGAGGTTGGAAGGTTGAATGGAGAGAGGAGGTTGGAAGGTTGAGGGATGAAGGGGTAGGTTGGAGGGGTGAGGGATGGAGAGGGGGAGGTTGGAGGGTTGAGGGATGGAGAGGGGGAGGTTGGAGGGGTGAGGGATGGAGAGGGAGGTTGGAGGGTTGAGGGATGGAGAGGGGAGGTTGGAAGGTTGAGGGATGGAGGGAGGTTGGAGGGTTGAGGGATGGAGAGGGGGAGGTTGGAGGGTTGAGGGATGGAGGGGGGAGGTTGGAGGGGTGAGGGATGGAGAGGGAGGTTGGAGGGTTGAGGAATGGAGGGGGGGTTGGAGGGTTGAGGGATGGAGAGGGGGAGGTTGGAAGGTTGAATGGAGAGAGGAGGTTGGAAGGTTGAGGGATGGAGAGGGGAGGTTGGAAGGTTGAGGGATGGAGAGGGGGAGGTTGGAGGGTTGAGGGATGGAGAGGGGAGGTTGGATGGGTGAGGGATGGAGAGGGGGAGGTTGGAGGGTTGAGGGATGGCGAGGGGGAGGTTGGAGGGTTGAGGGATGGAGAGGGGGAGGTTGGAGGGGTGAGGGATGGAGGGAGGTTGGAGGGTTGAGGGATGGAGGGGGGAGGTTGGAGGGGTGAGGGATGGAGAGGGAGGTTGGAAGGTTGAATGGAGAGAGGAGGTTGGAAGGTTGAGGGATGAAGGGGGGAGGTTGGATGGATGAGGGATGGAGGGGGACGTTGGAGGGTTGAGGGATGGAGGGGGAGGTTGGAGGGTTGAGGAATGGAGAGGGGGATTCGAGGGTTGAGGGATGGAGAGGGGGAGGTTGGAAGGTTGAGGGATGGAGGGGTTAGGTTGGAGGGTTGAGGGATGGAGGGGGGAAGTTGGAGTGTTGAGGGATGGAGGGGGGAGGTTGGATGGATGAGGGATGGAGGGGGGAGGTTGGAGGGTTGAGGGATGGAGAAGGGGAGGTTGGAGGGTTGAGGAATGGAGAGGGGGAGGTTGGAGGGTTGAGGGATGGAGAGGGGGAGGTTGGAAGGTTGAGGGATGGAGGGGTTAGGTTGGAAGGTTGAGGGATGGAGAGGGGGAGGTTGGAGGGGTGAGGGATGGAGAGGGGAGGTTGGAAGGTTGAGGGATGGAGGGGTTAGGTTGGAGGGTTGAGGGATGGAGAGGGGGAGGTTGGAGGGTTGAGGGATGGAGGGGGGAGGTTGGAGGGGTGAGGGATGGAGAGGGAGGTTGGAGGGTTGAGGAATGGAGGGGGGGTTGGAGGGTTGAGGGATGGAGAGGGGGAGGTTGGAAGGTTGAATGGAGAGAGGAGGTTGGAAGGTTGAGGGATGGAGAGGGGAGGTTGGAAGGTTGAGGGATGGAGAGGGGGAGGTTGGAGGGTTGAGGGATGGAGAGGGGAGGTTGGATGGGTGAGGGATGGAGAGGGGGAGGTTGGAGGGTTGAGGGATGGCGAGGGGGAGGTTGGAGGGTTGAGGGATGGAGGGGGGAGGTTGGAGGGGTGAGGGATGGAGAGGGAGGTTGGAGGGTTGAGGGATGGAGAGGGGGAGGTTGGAAGGTTGAATGGAGAGAGGAGGTTGGAAGGTTGAGGGATGAAGGGGGAGGTTGGAGGGGTGAGGGATGGAGAGGGGGAGGTTGGAGGGTTGAGGGATGGAGGGGGGAGGTTGGAGGGGTGAGGGATGGAGAGGGAGGTTGGAGGGTTGAGGGATGGAGAGGGGGAGGTTGGAAGGTTGAATGGAGAGAGGAGGTTGGAAGGTTGAGGGATGGAGAGGGGAGGTTGGAAGGTTGAGGGATGGAGGGGTTAGGTTGGAGGGTTGAGGGATGGAGAGGGGGAGGTTGGAGGGTTGAGGGATGGAGGGGGGAGGTTGGAGGGGTGAGGGATGGAGAGGGAGGTTGGAGGGTTGAGGAATGGAGGGGGGGTTGGAGGGTTGAGGGATGGAGAGGGGGAGGTTGGAAGGTTGAATGGAGAGAGGAGGTTGGAAGGTTGAGGGATGGAGAGGGGAGGTTGGAAGGTTGAGGGATGGAGGGGGAGGTTGGAGGGGTGAGGGATGGAGAGGGAGGTTGGAGGGTTGAGGAATGGAGGGGGGGTTGGAGGGTTGAGGGATGGAGAGGGGGAGGTTGGAAGGTTGAGGGATGGAGGGGTTAGGTTGGAGGGTTGAGGGATGGAGGGGGGAAGTTGGAGTGTTGAGGGATGGAGGGGGGAGGTTGGATGGATGAGGGATGGAGGGGGGAGTTTGGAGGGTTGAGGGATGGAGAGGGGGAGGTTGGAGGGTTGAGGAATGGAGAGGGGGAGGTTGGAGGGTTGAGGGATGGAGAGGGGGAGGTTGGAAGGTTGAGGGATGGAGGGGTTAGGTTGGAGGGTTGAGGGATGGAGAGGGGGAGGTTGGAGGGGTGAGGGATGGAGAGGGGAGGTTGGAGGGGTGAGGGATGGAGAGGGGGAGGTTGGAAGGTTGAGGAATGGAGGGGGGAGGTTGGAGGGTTGAGGGATGGAGGGGGGAGGTTGGAGGAGTGAGGGATGGAGAGGGGGAGGTTGGAAGGTTGAGGGATGGAGGGGTTAGGTTGGAGGGTTGAGGGATGGAGAGGGGAAGTTGGAGGGGTGAGGGATGGAGAGGGGGAGGTTGGAAGGTTGAGGAATGGAGGGGGAGGTTGGATGGGTGAGGGACGGAGGGGGGAGGTTGGAGGGTTGAGGGATGGAGAGGGGGAGGTTGGAGGGTTGAGGGATGGAGAGGGAGAGGTTGGAAGGTTGAGGGATGGAGAGGGAGAGGTTGGAGGGTTGAGGGATGGAGGGGGGAGGTTAGAGGGTTGAGGGATGGAGGGGGGAGGTTGGAGGAGTGAGGGATGGAGAGGGGGAGGTTGGAAGGTTGAGGGATGGAGGGGTTAGGTTGGAGGGTTGAGGGAGAGGGGAAGTTGGAGGGGTGAGGGATGGAGAGGGGGAGGTTGGAAGGTTGAGGAATGGAGGGGGAGGTTGGATGGGTGAGGGACGGAGGGGGGAGGTTGGAGGGTTGAGGGATGGAGAGGGAGGTTGGAGGGTTGAGGGATGGAGAGGGAGAGGTTGGAAGGTTGAGGGATGGAGAGGGAGAGGTTGGAGGGTTGAGGGATGGAGAGGGGGAGGTTAGAGGGTTGAGAGATGGAGAGGGGAGGTTGGAGGGTTGAGGGATGGAGAGGGGGAGGTTGGAGGGTTGAGGGATTGAGGGGGGAGGTTGGATGGGTGAGGGATGGAGAGGGAGAGGTTGGAGGGTTGAGGGATGGAGAGGGGGAGGTTAGAGGGGTGAGGGATGGAGAGGGGGAGGTTGGAAGGTTGAGGGATGGAGGGGGAGGTTGGAGGGGTGAGGGATGGAGAGGGAGAGGTTGGAGGGATGAGGGATGGAGAGGGGGAGGAGGGAGCACTTGGAGACAGGGATGGAGGGAGATTGGGGATGCTGACCGCTCCTACCTTTGGGTGCTAGGAGGAGACGGAGCGCATCATCATCGAGGCTCTGGACATTATCACCATCACGGTCCCCCCAGCACTCCCGGCTGCCATGACTGCGGGCATCATGTACGCACAGAACCGGCTGAAGAAGATGAGGATCTACTCTATCAGCCCCCAGCGCATTAATATGTGCGGCCAGCTGAACCTGGTCTGCTTTGACAAGGTTAGTGTCCCAGCGGATCGGTGGTTGGGGGGTGGGGGGAAGAATGGACCCCATGACACCGTGATGAAGGGACGAGGGCCAAACTACTTCACATCTCTCAGCTGTAAGGGTACTGTGGGTTGAGCCACTACCTCAGAGACCAGGGTTTGATCCCAACTTCCAAAACTGGGATGTGTGTATGAAGATATGTGTTTGTGTGTCCCTGTGTGGAGTCTGCACGTTCTCCCTGTGACTGCATAGGTTTCCAGTGACATCCCAGGGTCTGTGAATTAAATGCCCCCCAATGTGTGAGCGAGGGGTAGAGTCTGTGCAAAGAATAGAATGGAATCAGTATAAATAGCTGATTGGTATGGACTCGGTACTTTAGGGCCTGTTTCCGTACCATACGACTATAAGGAAAACTTCACCAGCCTAAACGATTGAATGGGCCCTTGTTAAATCATCCCACCTTCCCATCCCTTCTCCCTTCTCTCCAAACTCTCACATTTTCCTCTTGTTATTCAGACAGGAACCTTAACTGAGGACGGCCTGGACATCTGGGGCTTCCTTCGAGCTCAGGAGGGCAGGTAGTGTCTCCAGGGTGATAGTGGGGTTGGGAATTGGCCAGCCTGCACCAGGAGGCTGGAGGGAGGTCTTCGAGGGGGTGGGAAAATGGGATGTCTAAGCATAGCAATAATCTGGTTGTGTATAACTGATCCAGTGATCACAAGCATGCGTCCATGGGGACCTGAACCAGTCATGCAATTGTAGTTCCCATAGTGGAATTGTCACCTCATTATACGAGGGATATAAGGAAAGATAGGGTAAATGCAAGCAGGCTTTTTCCACTGAGGTTTGGGTGGGACTACAACTAGAGGTCATGGTTTAAGGGTGAAAGGTGAAAAGTTTAAGGGGAACATGAAGGGAAACTTCTTCACTCAAAGGGTTATGAGAGTGTGGAACGAGCTGCCAGAGCAAGTGGTGCATGCGAGCTCGATTTCAATGTTTAAGAGAAGTTTGGATAGGTACGTAGATGGCAGGGTTATCAAGAATTATGGTCCCGGTGCAGGTTGATAGGAGTAGGCAGTTTAAATGGTTTAAACCATCTTAAAGGCCTGTTTCTGTGCCTTACCTTCCTATGGAAGCTTTACCTGGATTAGAGAGCATGTCTTGTGAGGATAGGTTGAACGAGCTAGGGCTCTGGAACGGAGGAATATGAGAGGTGCTTGAGGTTATAAGAGGCCTTGATAGAGTAAACAGCCAGTACCACCTTCCCAGGACCGCAAAGGTCCATTCCATTTAAGGAGTGTGGAGGAAAATTTAGGGGAGATTTAGGTTTTGACACAGTTGTGGATGCCTGAAACACACTGCAAGTATTGGTGGTTGAAGCTGATGCATCAGGGACATTTAAGAGACTTGGGTATGGTCAGTGGGTTAATTGATCCAGGTGAGGGTGAGGCAGTCAAAAGTTCAAAGTGAATTTTATCGAACTACATATATGTCACAACATACAACCCTGAGATTCATTTTCCTGTGGGCAGGAATCTATAGAATAGTAACTATAACAGGGTCAATGAAAGATCAACCAGATTGTAGAGGACAACAAACTGTGTAAATGCTAGTATAAATAAATAGCAATAAATCATGAGAACATGAGATAATCAGCTAAAATCCTTAAAGTAAGATCATTGGTTGTGGGAACATTTCAATGATGGGGCAAGTCTGTGTAACTATCCACTTTTGTTCAAGAGCCTGATGGTTGAGGGGTAGTAAGTGTTCTAGAACCTGGTGGTGCAAGTTCTGAGGCTCTTGTACCTTCTACCTGATGGCAGCAGTGAGATGATTAGATAGGTAGATACTTTATTGATCCCAAAAGAAATTAGTGTCACAGTAGCATTACAAGTGTACAGATATAAAAGTATTAGAAGAAAAGTAAAGAAAGAATAAAAGTTACCTCAAACAGTCTAACAGGAGGGGGGTCATCACTTCCCTGGCTATAGGTTGACATTATAAAGCCTAATGGCCGAGGGTAAAAATGACCTCACATAGTGCTCTTTGGAGCAGCACAGTTGTCTTCGTCTGTTACTAAAAGTGCTCTTCTATTCAGCCAAGGTGGCATGCAGAGGGCGAGGAACATTGTCTAGAATTGCCAGGATTTTCCTTTGTTCTGCCACAGCCTCCAGAGTGTCCAGTTTGATTCTTATATCAGAGCTAGCCTTTCTAATCAGTTATTGAGCCTGTTGGCATCATCCATGTTGATGCCATTTCCCCAGCACCACCACAAAGAAGATTGTACTGGTGACAACAGACTGGTAGAACATGTGAAGGAGAGGCCTGCTTACTCCAAAAGGCTTCAGTCTCCTCATGAAGTAGAGGTGACTCTGGCCCTTCTTGTACACAGCCTCTGTTATTGCTCCACTCTTCTGTCATCTCATTGCACCCCCAGGTACTTGTAGGTCCTCACCACATCCATGTCCTCACCATTAACAGTAACATGGAGCAGTGCAGGCTTGGTCTTCCTAAAGACCATCACTATCTCCTTTATCTTACTCTTAGAAGAGAGCATGTCCTGTGTGGTGAGGATCTCTGATGATGGATGCTGCTTTGTTGTGACAGCATTTCATGTAGACGTGCTCAATGGTTGAGAGGGCTGTACCTGTGATGTACTGGGCCAAATCCATTACATATTGTAGGATTTTCCGTTCAAGGGCTTTGGTGTTTCCACAATAGGCTGTGATGCAGCCAGTCAATACATTCCCTACTACACGTCTATAGAAGTTTGTCAAAGTTTTAGATGTCATGCTGAATATCTGCAGACTCCTAAGGAAGTAGAGCTGCTGCAGTGAGGGTGAGGGTGAGGCTGTCGGGGAGGGGGTGGGGTTTGATGCAGATATGGAGTAAATAATTTACAGGAAAAATTAAGCAAGAGATAGTCACTCGCTGAGCAGGTGTTGACTGTATGGGTCAAATGTAAAGAGAGCTGACAGAAGGGTGGGACTTGGTGATCACTGTCAGCCAATACAGTTCTCTGTCTCAGCAGGTTCTTCTCCTTGGAGCCCGACGTGGCCACCCAGAGCCTTACTCGGTCCTGCTTCGTTGCCGCCATGGCGACCTGCCATACTCTGACGAACATTGATGGGAAGCTGTCTGGAGATCCCCTGGACTGCAAGATGTTCGAAGCGACTGGATGGGTGAGGAGGCTCACGGTGGACAAAAACACTCCCCTCCCCCAATCTGAGACTGTCCATCACAGTGTCCCTTCTTTAATCCCCCTCCTCCACGCTCCTGTCCATGTTGCCTGCTTCCAACCTTAGAATCCTTGTGCAATGATGCCTTTATCAACTTGGCTTTGTACAGCATACTTGGAGTATGACCATACTTGGAGTTTTGTGAGTTTTGGCTCCTTATCTATGAAAGGATGTGCTGACATTGGAGAGGGTCCAGAGGGGATTCACAAGAATGATCCCAGGAATGAAATGGTTAATCTATGAGGAGTGTTTGATGGCTCTGGGCCTGGAATTTAGAAGAATGAGAAGGGATCTCATTGAAACCTATCGAATGTTGAAAGGCCTAGATGGAATGGACGTGGAGAGGATGTTGCCTATAGTGGGCAAGTGTAGGACGAGAGGGCACAGCCTCAGAACAGAAGGACGTCCCTTTAGGACAGAGGTGAGGAGGAATTTCTTTAGCCAGAGGGCGGTGGATCTGTGCAATCCATTGCTACAGACGGCTGTAGAGGCCAAGTCGATAGGTGTATTTAAGGTAGCATTTGATAGGGCTGAAGTGAATTTTCATGTAATTTAGTGTTTTATGTTCTAACCTCCATAGGACCATGAGACATAAAAGCAGAATTGGTCAATTTGGCACATTAAGTCTGCTCTCCCATTCTATCATAGTTTTCTTTTTCAATATTCTTCCATCTTCTCCCTGTAACACTTAACTCCCTTACCAAGCTATCAATCTCCACTGCCTTAAGTACACCCATCAATTTCAGAATCAGAATCAGGTTTAATATCACTGGCATATGTCGAGAAATTTGTGAAGTTTGTGGCAGCACTACAATGACGTACATGATAAATATAGAAAAAAGCTGAATTACAGTAAGTGTGTGTAGAAATAGTTAAATAGTGCAAAAACAAATAAAAAGTAGTGAGGTAGTGTTCATGGGTTCAATATCCATTCAGAAATTAGGTGACAGAGGGGAAGAAGCTGTTCCTGAATCACTGAGTGTGTGTCTTCAGGCTTCTGTGCCTCCTTCCTGATGGTAACAAAGAGAAGAGGGCGTTGCCTGGGTGGTGGGGGTCCTTAATGATGGACGCTGCCTTTTTGAGGACTACTCCTTGAAGATGTCCTGGGTACAATGGAGGCTAGTGCTCATGATACAGCTGACTAATTTTGCAAATCTCTGCAGCTTACTTTCATCCTGTGCATTCACACCCCCCCCCCGACCAAATATTGGACAGTGATGCGGCAGTTAGAATGCTCTCCACAGTTCATCTATAGAAATTTTTAAGCGTTTTAGGTGACATGTAAAGTTTCCTCAAGCTTCACATGAAATATAACCACTGACTTGCCTCCTTTATAGCTGCATCGATACATTGGGACCAGGTTAGAACCTCAGAGGTATTAACACCCAGGATATTGCTCGCTCTCTCTACTTTTGATCCCTCTGTGAGGATTGGTTTGTGTTCTCTCATCTTGCCCTTCCTGAAGTCCACAATCAGCTCTTTGATCTTACTGATGTTGAGTGCCAGGTGGTTGCTGTGACACCACTTGGCCTCTACAGCGCTCTTTTTCACACACACTTTGCCGGGCCTTTCAATATTCAGCAAGTTTCAATGTTATCTCCCCCTCATTCTTTTCAACACAGGCCTAGAGAGACAGCACACATTCCTCGTTCATTAAGCCTGAGAAAGTCTAGGGATGCTGGAAATCTAACACAATGCTTCCAAAATGCTGGAGGAACTCAGGTCAGGCAGCATCTATGAAAATAAATAAACAGTCAACGTTGCAGGCCAAGACTTTTCATTGGGACTAGAAAGGAAGGGGAAGGCATCGCTATTAAAGAGGTGGGGAGAGGTGAAGGAGTATAGCTGAGGGGTGGGGGGGGGAGGTGAAGGAGGATAGCTGAGGGGGTGGGGGGGAGGTGAAGGAGGATAGCTGAGGGGGTGGGGGGGAGGTGAAGGAGTATAGCTGAGGGGGTGGGGGGAGGTGAAGGAGGATAGCTGAGGGGGTGGGGGTGAGGTGAAGGAGGATAGCTGAGGGGGTGGGGGTGAGGTGAAGGAGGATAGCTGAGGGGGTGGGGGGAGGTGAAGGAGTATAGCTGGGGGTGGGGGGAGGTGAAGGAGGATAGCTGGGGGGTGGGGGGAAGGTGAAGGAGGATAGCTGAGGGGGTGGGGGGGAGGTGAAGGAGTATAGCTGAGGGGGTGGGGGGAGGTGAAGGAGGATAGCTGAGGGTGGGGGGGAGGTGAAGGAGGATAGCTGAGGGGGTGGGGGGGGAGGTGAAGGAGGATGGCTGGAAGGTGATAGGTGAAGCCAGGTGGTTGGGAAGGGTCAAGGGCTGGAGAAGAAGGAATCTGAAAGAGAGAAGAGTGCACCATAGGAGAAAGTGGAGGGGGAGGGGACTCAGGGGAAGTGATAGGCAGGTGAGAAGAGGTAACAGGCCAGAGTGGGGAATACAAGAAGAGCAGAGAGGGAGGGGAAAATTTTACTGAAAGGAGAAATCAATGTTCATGCCATCAGGTTGGAGTCTCTCCAGAAAGAATATAAGGTGTTGCTCCTCCACCCTGAGGGTGACCTCATTTCGCACAAGAGGAGCCGTGGACTGACATGTAGGAATGGGAATGGGAATTGGAATTAAAATGTTTGGCCACCAGGAAGTTCTGCTTTTGGCGGATGGAACACGGGCTCAACAAAACAGTCCCCCAATTTACGACAGGCCTGGCCAATGTAGAGGAGGCCACATTGGGAGCAGCAGACACAACAGAACGACCTCAGCAGATTTGCAGGTGAAGTGTTGCTTCACCTGGAAGGACTGTTTGGGCTCTGAAAGCAGGTGGAGGAGCTGTTCATTCCTGGGATCAATCTTCTGAACATTTTGCACCGTCTCTAGGGAGAAACACATCCCAGAATTGCTCTCAATATTCCAAATGTGATCTGACCAACAGCAGTATGTCCAAGCATAAACTCGACACCTGCCAAATGGCCTTCTGTGTCATTAAAAAAAAAGCCCTGTGAGCAGGAAAAATTTACTTTTGATATTGTTTTCTCAAGTTGATGCTGGAACCAGTTACAGTTCTCCAGCTAAGCATTTCCTCTCGAAGCGAGTGCTAACATTCCCGCCTACCTCTCCTTTCTCTCTATCCTGGCAGGTCCTGGAAGAGCCCACGGCTGAAGAGACGGCCCTGCACGACCAGATTATGCCTACCGTTGTGCACCCGCCCCGGCAGTCATCCTCTGCCGCGCCCAGCTGCGGCGATGCCGACTTGGTAGGTGGTAGTGGGTACAGTTGGGAAAGAGTTTATCTCACTCGTGGCATAAAGCGAAGCAGTCTAAATCATTTTTATTATCACTGACATACTGAGAATTTTTTTTGTTTTGTAGAGGTGTTATATTGCAGGATATAGAGAATAAGTTAGAAAAAAATAACAGTGTGAAAAATTAGGTGATATTCATCAGTTCATGGACTATTCATAAACCGGATGGTGGATGTCTTCAGGCTACATCGGGAGTACTGCATACAGTTCTGGTCGTCACACTATAGGAGGGATGTTGAAGCTTTGGAGAGGGTGCAGAAGAGGTTTACCAGGATGCTGCCTGGATTTGAGGGGCTCTGCTATCACGAGAGGCTGGGTTGTTTTCTCTGGAGAGCTGGAGGCTGAAGGAAGATCTGATAGAGGTTTATAAGATTATAAGGTAGAGAAGACAGGAACTACCTCCCTAGGGTAGAAAAGGTATCTTCTCCCCGGGGCAGCATGGTAACGTAGTGGTTAGCATAATGCTTTACAGTACCAGTGACATGGGTTCAACTCTCACTGCTGTCTGTAAGGAGTTGGTAAGTTCTCCACGTGACCATGTGGGTTTCCTGCAGGTGCTCAGGTTTCCTCCTTGAGTGCGTGTGTGTGGTTCTCCCATTTTTCATGATCTGAAAGGTTGCTAATTCTTGGTACAATGGTGCAGTGGCACAATTTACAATAAGCTGCCTCCGATCCATCAGCAGCCTTTTGGATCCATACAAATGTTTCTTCCCATTTGCTACTGTACTTACGATTGCTGTCATAAGAAGCTTTCCATTTCTCTGACAACATGACGAATGGTGTTGATAAGAAATGATTTATAAAAACAACCGAAGGCATCACAGTTTCACCACAAAACGTTATTACGTATAGAAAGTACACTTCACGGTCGATCAGTATGATTATAAATCACATCCAAACACTTTGGAGGTCCGAGAAAAACTGCACCCACCCGGACGGGTCGGCACGTGACCGTGTTGCGGACTTGCTGGTTGGCGCCTTCTTGCCCAGACTCTTGGCAGCAGAAATATTGCCAAATGTAATTGACCAAAAAACATTTTCCTTAAAGGAAAATGTTTTAGAAAACGGATGTTATGTAATTTTTGTGCAGATAATCTTAGCATGTAAAAAGCCAGGGAAAAGCCAAAAAGCCAAATGAATTTTCTGACACCAACCAAATTGGGGGGGAAAGCCAGATTTCTGGAATTTGCCACCAGAAAAGCCAATCTGGTAACCCTGACTGACGCCAGGCAGACAGTCTCTGAAGAGTATTGATAATGGCTGGGGTCACCTGTCTTGTAAAGACACTGTCCAGAAGAAGGCAATGACAAACCACTTCTCTAGAAAAGTTTGCCCAGAAGCAATCATGGTTATGGAAAGACCATGATCAACCACATCATACAACACGGCACATGATGCCGACAATAGATAGGATAAATACCTGCAGATTTTTCCCTTGAGGTTGGGTGAGACTAGATCGAGGGTCATAGCTGTGGGGCGAAAGAGGAAATATTTAAGGAGAACCAGAGGAGGATCTGCTTCACTCAGAAGATGGTGAGAGTGTGGCTGGAGCTGTCAGAGGAAGTGTTGGATACGGATTCGATTCCCACATTTAAGTGAAATTTTGATAAGTACATGACTGGGAGGAGTATGGAGGGCTGTGGCCTATCGCAGGTCAATGAGACCAAGCAAAATAACAGGTAGTCATGGACTAGATGGGCCGAAGAGGTTGTTTCTGTGCTGTAGTGCTCTGTGTCTATGCTGCCTTCTTGACTGTGATGCTCAAAGTACATTTATTATCAGAGTATGTGTAAATTGTACAACCTTGAGATTCATCTCCTTACAAGTAGCCATGAAAGGAAAAAACTAATTAATTAATTAATTAATTAATTAATTAATACAAACACAAAACCATTTGGCCCCTCATCACAGTTCCAATTTTCAGGTTAATCTTTTTTTTGTAATATAATTTTTATTGAATTTTCAAAAAGAATACATGAAAAAATAGAATCTACCCTCCCCCCTCCCCTTAACCCTCTCCCCCCCCCATATATAGTCCTACCTAAAAAGAAAGAAAAAGAAAAAAAAAAGAAAAGAACCACCTGGGTATTGGAAGGTTTCCACATGCTCCATGGGATTCAAAATAAATTTGGTATAATTATTCGTTATTTTCCCCAAGTGACCAAAATCTTTATCGGAGCACTTAAATATGCCATCCTATCTTTTGTAAATAAGGGCGCCAAATATTCAAAAATGTTACATATTTATCTCTTAAATTATAAGTAATTTTTTCGAGTGGAATAGAACTAGCCATTTCATTATTCCAACGATCCATACTTAAATACGAATCCGATTTCCAAGTAACTGCTATAGTCTTAGCTACTGCCAATGCAATTTTTATAAATTCTTTCTGATATTTATTCAATTTAAGTTTCGGTTTTATCCCTTCAATATCACCTAATAAAAATAATACAGGGTTATGTGGAAGTTGAGTTGCAGTAATTTGTTCCAATAAGATTCTTAAATTTATCCAAAAGGGTTGAATTTTAAAACAAGACCAAGTAGAATGTAAAAAAGTACCAATTTCCTGATTACACCGAAAACATTTATCAGATAGATTTGAATTTAATCTATTTATTTTTTGCGCTGTAATATATAATTGGTGTAAAAAATTATATTGTACTAATCTAAGTCGAACATTTATTGTAGTTGTCATACTGTCTTGACAGGTTAATCTTTAGCCTGAAGACGAAGTTATCGTCATCTACACAAGTTCACATATGTATAGGTGCAATGGCAAAATTGCTTGCAGCTGCATCACGGGCACAGAGCGCTAGACACCCAAAATTCACAGGAAAAATATAGACATAAATTATACATAATTTTTACAAGGAAGTCCGTTGTAGTACAAAGTCGTGACAGTGTTGCTTTACCGAGGTAGTGATAAGGGATGTGCCGGTTGGTTTAAGAACCGAATGGTTGAAAGGAAGTAGCTGTTCCTGAATCTGGTGGTGTGGGACTTCCGGTTTCTGTAACTCCTACTGGGAAGATAGTACCACATTTGTGCATATCCCTCGATGTTCTTAATATATGATTCTCTCAGAATCAGAACTGGGATGATCAGAAGTGGAAACCGTGAGCAATTTCAAGTTCCTAGGTGTTAATATCTCTGACCCAGCAATCCTGGACCCAGCATATCAATACAGCTACAAGCAAGGCACAACAGCGGCTATATTTCATTAGGAATTTGAGAAGATTTGATATGTCACCAAAAACACTCAAATTTCTACAGATGTACTGTGGAGAGCATTCTAACCAGCTTCATCACCGTCTGGTGGGGAAGGGCCTACTGCACAGGACCAAAATAATTTGCAGAGAGTTGTAAATTTTGTCAGCTTCATCAAGGGTACTAGCCTCCGTAGTATCCAGAACATCTTCAAGGAGCGATTCTTAAAAAGGCGGCATCCATCATTAAGGACCCCAGCACCCAGGACATGCCTTGTTCTCACTGTTACCATCAGGAAGGAGGTACAGAAGCCTGAAGACACACACTCAGTGATTCAGGAACAGCTTCTTCCCCTCTGCCATCAATTTCTGAACGGACATTGAACCCATGAACACCACCTCGCTACTTTTTTTTATTTCTGTTTTTGCATTACTAATTAAATTGGAGTTGTATAGTTAGAGACCTGGGGCAATCATACCCTCTGGGTAGGCAAGTTCTTAGTCGTTAAAAGCTGGCCCCTTGATGAATGTAATGGTGATGACACCTTTTCTTTTCCAGTGTTACCGTGAAATGAGATTCATTCTAATGACCACGGCACAGTGGTGCAGCGGGTAAAGCCTCACCGCTCCAGAGACCCTGGGTTCGATCCTGACCTTGAGTGTGTGTGTGTGGTTTGCGCATTCTGGGACATGTGGGTGTTCTGCTTCTTAAAGGCATGGTCAGTGGGTTCATTTACCGCTGTAAATTGCCCCTAGTGTGTGGGCAAAGGGTAGAATTTGGGAGGAGGTTAATGGGAATGTGGTGAGAATTTTTTTTAAATGGATTAGTTTGAACAGTCAACAAAGTGTAGATGGGCTGAATGGCTGCTTGTTTCCATGCTGGATAACTCCCATCACTCAGGATAATGTCATTTGGAAGTCAGTTCCATAAGTCAGTCTCCATTTGGGCTGCAAGGTGCCTGTCAGTGCTGTGACCCTTCATTGCCCTTCATTGTCTGCTGTTTAACAGTCGGTGTCCACACACACACACACACCCCACATCTTCCCCAGGGAAGGTCCTAGATTAAGTTTCTCCTTGTTTCAACCAAACCCCGAAAACACAGCCAACAGCACCACCTAGTGGCATCAACTGAAGAAGCATCCAGCCAACTCTTTTTTTCACCACTGCTTCCTCACAACTATGCATTCTGTTGAATATCAAACTTCAAAGTAAATTTGATTATCAGAGTACATATATGTTACCACATATATCCCTGAGATTCATTTTCCTGCAGGCATAATCAGCAAATCTAGAATAGTAACTGTAACAGGATCTATGAAAGATCAACCAGAGTGTAGAAGACAATACACTGTGCAAATGCAAATATAAATAAGTAGCAATAAAAAACAAGAGCATGAGACAATGAAATAAAGAGTCCTTAAAGTGAGATCATTGGTTGTGGGAACATCTCAGTGGATGGGCAAGTGAGTGTAGTCAACCCCTTTTGTTCAAGAGTTTAATGGTTGTTGGGTAGTAACTGTTTCTGAACCGGGTGGTGTGAATCCTCTGGCTCTTGCACCGTTTACCTGTTGGCAGCAGCAAGGAAAGAGCACGGCCTGTGTGGTGGGGGTCGGTGATAATGGATGCTGCTTTTCTACAACAGTGTTTCATGTAGGCGTGCTCAGTGGTTGGGAGGGCTTTACTGGTGATGGACTGGGCCATATCTACTATCTTTTGTAGGATTTTCCATTCAAGGGCATTGGTGTTTCCATACCAGGCTGTGATGCAGCCAGTCAATGTACTCTCCACTACACATCTATAGAAGTTTGTCAGAGTTTTAGATGTCATGCTGAATCTCTGCAGACTCCTAAGGAAATAGAGGTGCTGCCGTGCTGTATCACAGAATGAATAGTGTTATAGTATAGTAAAACCCACACACTGGGGGACAATTTACAAAGGCCTGAAGCCCCACGCCTCCAAGTTCAACCACAGCTTCTTCCCCACCCCCACCGCCATCATAGTCTTGAACATACTTGGAAAAATGCTGATTCTAGTTTAGACTGCATTTCCCTCAACTTGCACTAATGTTAAATCTTATTTTTGTTTATTTTGCCATGTAAATTATTTATAATTTATGTTTGTGGTGCTGCTGCTCCCAAAAGCTAATATTTGTGGTATTTATACCTTAGGTATGTGTGCCCATGACAGTATACTGGATTGATTAACCCACTGCCCCGTATCTCATTAGGATGTAGGAGTAAACCAGAGCACCCAGAGGGAGGTCATGGTAATTGCGCGCGCGTGCTCACGCACACACACACACACACACACACACACACACACACACACAGTGTGACGAGAGGCCTAGGCGAGGATGGTAAGCTCCCAAGTGCTGGAGTATCCGAGACTAGAATCGAGACCCAATTTTGAGACTGAGATGACAACAGGGTTCTTGACTAGATACCAGATGAGAATCCAATCGAGACAGAAATCCTAAAAGCAATCACAGACTGAACCAAAGTTGAGCTGACAATTGAGCCCCGAACCTGAGTTCAGGTGCTCTTTATATATCCAAGTCTTGGTGCCAAAACATGGCCACCGATTAGCAGAGCGGGCCAGAATCTTTAAAGGGGCCATACTCTGAAGAATTGAAGAGTCTAAACCCCAGAGGCTGGCGAGGTCGTGTGTGTATAATAACATTGGCATCAAATCAGGGTCCCTGGAGCTGGGAGGCAGAGGCTCTACCCACTCTGCCATAGATCTATTTGATTGGGAAATGGAAACAGAGCACATTAACCATCATAGACTTTGTTAATAACAGTGTAACAAGGGTAACAAGGGTAACAGAGAACTTGTTTGTAACATTTCTTTGGTTAGTAATAATTCTTTCTCTTTCTCTCCTTTCTGCAGGAGCTTCAGGAGCTGATGGTGAGTGTCACACTGTGCTCTCTGTGTCACATTATAGGTCCTTGTACATCATCCCAGGGAGGACTGGGTCAGGTAGCCTTTGCTGTTTGTAACATTGGTGTGGTGAGGCTGGTACTGTGATTTCACCCTTAACATAGACCTGAGCTTCTCCTCCAGGTGAATTACACAATTAAAGGTGTAGACTATTTTCTAAACAGAGAGCAAATTCACAATCAGAGGTGAAAAGTGTTCTGGTGCAGGATTCCCTGAAGTTGCATGTTGAGTCATAGTCATACTTTATTGATCCCAGGGGAAATCGGTGACAAGGAAGGCAAATACAGTGTTATCATTGTACACACACGACTAATTAAAAAATTATCAACCTCCGTTTTAAATATACCCATTGACTTGGCCTCTACAGCTGCCTGCGGCAACGAATTCCACAGATTCACTGCCCTCTGCCATAAAAAGAAATTGCTTCTCATCTCCATAATTCATTGAAAGTGGTGTCACAGTAAATAGGGTTGTAAAGAAAGCTTTTGGTACATTGGCCTTCATAAATCAAAGTACAGGAGATGGGATGTTGTGTTGAAGTTATATAAGATATTAGTGAGGCCTTATTTGGAGTATTGTGTTCAGTTTTGGTCATCTAACTACAGGAAAGTTGTAAATAAGGTTGAAAAGGTACAGAGGAAATTTACAAGGATGTTGTCAGGTCTGGAGGACTTGAGTTATAAGGAAAGATTGAATAGGTTAGGACTGTATTCTTCCAGAACGTAGAAGGTTGAGAGGAGATTTGATAGAGGTATACCGAATTATAAGGGGTACAGATAGGGTAATCGCAAGCAGGCTTTTTCCACTGAGGTTGAGTGGAATTATAACCAGAGGTCATGGGTTAAGGGTGAAAAGTTTAAGGGGAACATGAGGGAAATTTCAGAGGGTGGTGAGAATGTGGAAGGAGCTACCAGCACAAGCAGTACATGCAAGCTCTATTTCAGCGTTTTAAGAGAAGTTTGGATAGGTACAGGGATGGGAGGGACATGAATGTCTCAGTGCAGGTCGATGGGAGTAGGCAGTTTAAGTGATTTTGGCGAGGATTAGATGGACTAAAGGGCTTGTTTCTGTGCAGTACTTTTCTATAACTAGAACTCTTTTCTAAATGGACATCCCTCTATTTTGAGGCTGTGCCTTCTGGTCTAGACTCCCTGTACTATAGGAAACATCCCCTCCACATGCACTCTTTCTAAACCTTTCAATAGGTTTCAATGAGACTCCCCATCTCCCTTGCTCATTCTTCTAAATTCCAGCAAGTACAGGCCCAGAGCCATCAAACACTGCTTCTCCTTAACCTTTTTGTTCCCAGAATCTTTCTCGTGAAACTCCTCTGGGTCCTTTCCAATGCCAGCACATCTTTGTTAGATAAGGGGTCACAATACTCCATGTGGTCTGACCAACACCTTATAAAGCCTCAACATTACATCCTTGTTTACAATCATTATGTTTTTAAGAGAATAAACAAGCACTTCAATAGACTGAGAAGGATGCACTCTTAATGTAGGCAAATGAGATTAGATGGGCAAGGAGATCGGCATAAAGATAATGGTCTAAAGGTCTTGTTTCTGTTTTCTTCATTTATACCTCCCATTTCCATTCTGACATGGTCACTGCCTCTTATACCACCTGGATGGGGCCGCACTCAGGTTGGAGGAGCAACACCTTAAATTCTGTTTGGATAACCTCTAACATGATGGCATGAACATCAATTACTCACACTTATGGTAATTGCTCCCCCCCCCCACACACCTTTACCGTTCCCCATTCTTGTTTCCTTCTCTCACCTTATCTCCTTACCAGCCCAGTACCCACCTCTAGAGCTCCTCTTCTTCTCCTTTCTTCCATGGTCTTCTGTCCTCCTCTATCAGATTCCCCAACCTCTCGCACTTTATCTCCTCACCAATTGACTTCCCAACTCTTTACTTCAGCCCCTCCCCTTCTTCCAGTTTCAACTATCACCTACCACCTTGTAAATCTTCCTCCCCTCATCCCCAACTTCTTGCTCTGACTTCTCCCCTTCCCTTCCAGTCCTGACAAAGGGTCTCTGCCCAAAATAACAACTGTTTACTCTCTTCCATTGATGCTGCCTGACCTGTTGAGTTCCTCCAGCACTTTGTGTGCGTTGCCCTGGATCTACAGATGTTCTGGCGTTCGTGGCCTGTTTCTATACTGTTCTGCTCTCTGAAACACTGTCTCTTCATGTGGAGTGGTGAGGGAAGAGGAGACAACACACAATGGGGTCCAGAGAGCAAAAGCTACTGTTTCAAGGGTAAAGTGCTAATCATAATAAAGACTTGTGTAAATCTTGTAATAAACATGCAGTGTGCATGTAAATTTAACTCTAGTTGAGGGAACGCACACCAGTGCTCTTCGAGGGAAAGGTAGAGCAGCTTCAAGTTCCCGGGTGTCAACATCTCACAGGATCTATCCTGGGGGGAACACGTAGTGGTTAGCACAACGCCTTGTAGTACAGGTGACCCACTGCTGTCTGTAAGGAGTTCTCGCCATGACTCTCTGAAACATGATTCTCTGGCTTCCTCCCTCAGTCCAAAGGTGTACTGGGTGGTTGGTTAATTTGTCATTGTAAATTGTCCCATGATTAGGTGGCTACATTTTATGAGAAATTTGAGGAGATTTAGTATGTCACCAAAGACTCTAGGAAATTTCTTCATATGTACTATGGAGAGCATTCTGACTGGTTGCATTGGAAAAAGCTGTAGAGGGTTGCAAACTCAAATCAGCAACAACATGGGCGGGCAGCAGCCTTCCCACCATTGAGGACATCTTCAAAAGTGATGGCTCTGTCATGAAGGATCCTCACCATCCAGGACGTGCCCTCTTCTCATTACTACCATCATGGAGGAGGTCTAAGAGCCTGAGGACACACGCTTCCTCCGGGCTCTCTGCTGAGGAACAGCTTCTTCCTCCCCAACCTCAAGTTTCTGAGTGACCCATGAATGCTCCCTCACTATTTTGCTGGCCTTTTGTATTATGTATTTTTTATATATTCTTGTGAGTTATAGTAATTTTTATGTATTACCCCGTGCTACTGCCGCAAAACAACACATTTCACTACATACTGTGTGTCAGTGATAACATACCTGATTCCACTGACATGCCTTCATGATTGCATCAGTGTGTTGGACCCGAGATAGGTCCTCTCAGATGCTGATGTCCGCAGGCAGAAACTTGCCACAGTGCTAATGAGGGGAGCGCAGGCTTGTGCGGGGCTGATGTTACCCATTCCACCACGCCTGTAGCGGCGTTTGTTTCCTCTGCTCAGTTGAGATCATCTTGCTACCTTTCAGAATTCCTACGAGATTGGAATCATCAGCCAGTTCCCCTTCTCCTCAGCCCTGCAGCGGATGAGCGTGGTGACCTGCACCCTTGGTCAGCGGCGGCTGGTGGCTTACATGAAGGGGGCCCCTGAGACTGTGGCCAGCCTGTGTAAGAAGGAGACAGGTACGTCAAGCTAAATCCTCAAGTTCAAGTTAATTGTCTTCTGATTGTACATATATACAACGAACAAAACAATGTTTCTCCGGACCATGGTGCACACACAAAGTGCAAATGTTGTACAATCTTCTATGCGGTGGTGTGCTGGGGCACTGGCATCAACATGGGTGATGCCAACAGGGTCAATAAACTGATTAGAAAGGCTGGCTCTGTTATAGGAGTCAAACTGGACACACTAGAGGCTGTTGGTAGAACAAAGGATTCTACGGAAAATCCTGGCAATTCTGGCCAATGCTAAACTTGAGGGTTCTGCTTCGACAGGCAACTCTTCTCCATCTGCCAAAAGCTGAACTTCCCGGTGGCCAAATATTTTAATTCTGATTCCCATTCCCGTTCCGTCATGTCAGTCCATGGCCTCTTCCTGTGCCAAGATGACGCCACCCTCAGGGTGGAGGAGCAACACCTTATATTCCGCCTGGGTACTCTCTAACCTGATGGTATGAATATCAATTTCACCATCTGGTTAAAAAGAATTCCCTCCCCTTTTCTTTTGTTCCCCAGTCTGGCCTCTTACCATTTCTCACCTGTCTATCACCTCCCCCGGGATCCCTCTTCCTTCCCTTTCTCTTATGGTCCACTCTCCTCTCCTATCAGATTCTTTCCTCTCCAGCCCTTTACCTTTCCCACTCACCTGGCTTCACCTATCACCTTCTAGCCTTCCTCCTTCCCCTCCCCCTGTCTTTTTATTCTGGTATCTACCCCCTTCCTTTCCAGTCCTGATGAAGGGTCTCGGCCCGAAACATTGACTGCTTATTCACTTCTATTCATACTGCCTGACGTGCTGAGTTCCGCCAGCATTTTGTGCATGCTAACAAAATATAATGCAAAATGCATATGACGTGTGTAGACCCCATCCCTTCATGGACCCTTCCTCTGGTATTTCAACTTAAAGTTCTACCCTCTGATCTTTGGTCTGGATGATGGAGGTCTCAGAGATACTGCTGAATACTCCTTGGCAAGTTCCTGCTGTGTACCTTGGCATCAGTGCTGGTGTAGGATTGGCTGAATGTTCTGGCTGCTGGAATAGGGGCTGTCAGGCGGTGGATGTCCTCTGAGAGGAGAGCGATGTTGACTGGAGTCAGGGCTTTATGCTTTGACTCTTGGTGGGGTTGCCCATGCCAAACAGGTCAAAGGGTAGAGGCCAGACTAAGAGTGGTCCACCGGTCCTCCAGGTTTGGGGGTTCAGCTCAGGGCTAACAACTCTGACTGGTGAAATAATTGTTACGGAAACAGTAATGAAGAATGCTTCTACATCTGAGTGCGATGGTATTCCTGAGTCTCCACTCGAGACTTGAATGACTGACAGTAGTGAAGACCAAGAGGAAGCTACTGACATGATGAAGGAAACACTAAACACTGCCAGAGACAGAGGGCCTTCATTGTTGCTCTAAATGCCAGCGGCATTATGGGCAGAGAGTAAGTAGGCGGTGGGTGTGATATGTTGCGGCCTTTGGAACCCTGCTCGTCCAGCCAGTGGAACTTATTCTGTTGTGCTCTGAAGGAGAGGATGATTGTACTGAGTTCTTGCATCTCGATCTGTGCAACTTCCTTCACCTCTGCTCAGAACTGATCCTATGGCCTATTGCCTCAATTTTAAAGATTCTTTACAACTCATATTCTCACTATTTTGATTTGCACAGTTTGTCTTCTTTTGGTTCCTTGTCAATCTTCATCTGTTTATGTCGAATTTTCCATTTAAAAAAAATCTTTTTTCCTGTGAATGCCTGCCAGAAAATGAATCTCAAGGTAGCATATGGTAACATATAAGACCATAAGGTATAGGTATGGTGCAGCAGGCTGGGCCGGTGCGGGGATGCCGCCTCTTGGTGAGGCCGAGGCCGGGGCCCGGCCCCAGGCCGCCCGCTGCCACCGCACCGTCGGTGGCCTGCAGCCAGTGCGAGGCGGAGGGGGCGAGGCCCAAGGCCTGGAGCTGGCCTGCCGCTCATCGCGACCGCTGCCACCACCTGGTACGGCCAGCGCGGCGGCGAGCTGTGAGCCCACTTCCATAGGCCAGTAACCAAGGTGATCATCCCAATGGCGGAGCAGGCGGAAGAAGAGACATCTCCCAACGGCTGCAAAGACGGATGAGGATGCCCAACAATGGGTAGGGAGGCTTGCGAACACGCTGCAAGAACTGCCGTAGACCCACAACACTCAGGGCTTGTCTACCTAGCGTGTGAAGCCTGGATTCGGCGGACTGCGCGGAAGAAACCATCACTGGTTCAACGGGCAGAAAGACGATTCTCAGCAATGCGTCATGGAGCGTTAAGAGGGCACAGTGAGACACACAGAACACTGCTGGCCATCCACTGCATCCTGACCTATCTCCAGCCGTCTCGACTATGTCTTGCCACTGGGTCCAGATAGGCCGGGACGAGAGAATGAGGCTGACGACCTGCGCAACTCTCCCTCACTTTAATCCAAGTCAAGCGCAAGTCATGACTTCAAACCCATCGCGCAACCTAAAGTCCTGTGGCGATGGGGGAGTGGCGAAGCAGCAGGTACGGATACACTGGAAGCTGTAGTCACAAACCTGCACACAGGCGGCCCAGGGCATAGGGTCGCTCTCTACTGGACCGAAGCAGCAGTTGAGTTCGGCAGCCCCCTGGGTGTCTGAGCAGCTCTCTTTAGGATCGCTCTGCTCACCTCCATGGAGGAAGGGGCTGGAAAAGGTGCCTCAAACATAGTCTGCTTCACTTCACCCTGGCCAGCTTACCGCGGCTGGTGGGGATCCCTCATAGCGGTCGACCTACAACAGTGAAGAAGAAAGTGATGGTGCTCAACCTTGGCACATGGAACGTGAGAACTCTGCGAGATAACGTCAAGGCAGACAGACCAGAGAGAAGAACTGCACTGGTTGCAAAAGAGCTAGCTCGCTACAACGTGGACATAGCAGCTGTCAGCGAAACGCGCCTAGCAGACAAGGGCCAGCTGACAGAACGTAGTGGTGGATACACGTTCTTCTGGAGCGGTCGCAGCAGTGCTGAATGACGAGAAGCAGGCGTGGGATTTGCTATCAATTCTAACCTCGCCCGTAAACTCACCAAGCACCCTGAGAGCATCAACGATCGCCTGATGACACTTCAGCTCCCACTTGCAAACAAGAAGAGTGCTACACTGATTAGTGCCTACGCTCCCAACATGACCAACCCAGATGACATTAAAGACAAGTTCTATGAAGAACTCGACGCCCTCATCTCAGCAATCCCACAGTCAGAGAAGCTCATCGTTCTCGGGGACTTCAATGCCAGAGTAGGGACAGACTACCAAACCTGGGAAGGGATCATTGGAAGACACGGCACTGGTAAGTGTAACAACAATGACCTTCTGCTCCTCAAGACATGTGTCACACACGACCTTGTCATCACCAACACCCTGTTCCGCCTACCCACCCGTAAGAAGACGTCATGGATGCACCCACACTCGAAGCACTGGCATCTGATTGACTACATCATCACCAGGAAGAGGGACAGGATGGATGTCAGAGTGACGAGAGCCATGTGTGGTGCCGACTGCTGGACCGACCACCGCCTCATTGTGTCCAAGTTCAGGCTTCGCATTCTGCCCATGAGAAGACCCCAAGGGCAGAAGACTGCAAAGAGGCTGAATGTCTCCAAGCTGAAAAGCAGCAGGGTTGCAGAAGAATTCATCGATGACCTTGAAGGCAGACTGCCAGACACACCACAGGATGACGGGACCAGCGTTGAGGAACAGTGGACAGCCTTCAGAGACGCTGTCTACACTACCGCCCTCGAACATCTCGGACCAGCAACCCGAAGAAACCAAGACTGGTTCGATGAGAATGATGAAGAAATTCAGGCACTACTAATGGTGAAACATCAACATTACAGAGCGCATCAGAACGACCCCACATCGCTAGCCAAGAAAGATGCCTTTACCAACGCAAGAAGAAAGGTGCAGAAAAAACTTCGCGAGATGCAGGACAGCTGGTTCAGCAAGAAGGCCGATGAAATCCAGGGCTATGCAGACAGCCACAACATAAAGCGCTTCTACGATGCGCTTAAGGCTGTATACGGACCCCAGTCCTCCGGCTCCTCACTCCTCCTCAAAGCAGATGAGACGCAGCTGCTGGCAGAGAAGAAGCAGATTCTGAATCGGTGGGCTGAGCACTTTAACAACGTCCTTACCCACCCTGCCGACATCAACGACGAGGCCATTGCCCGCCTGCCCCAGGTAGAGATCAACAAGAACCTCGACACCCTCCCCACAGAAGTCAGGAAGGCAGTGAAGCAACTCTCCTGTGACAAAGCACCAGGACCCGATGCAATCCCTGCTGAGGTACACAAAGCAGGAGGCCCTGTCATGATGCAAAAGCTGACTGTACTCTTCCAGTCCATGTGGAAAAAGGGACAGGTCCCGCAACAGCTGAAAGATGCCAGCATAGTCCACATCTACAAGAGGAAAGGCAACCGCCAGTCTTGAGACAACCACCGAGGCATCTCCCTCTTGTCCATTGTGGGGAAGATTCTGGCCCGTGTCCTGCTCAACCGCCTTCTCCAACATCTTGAACGAGGTCCGCTCCCAGAAAGCCAGTGCGGCTTCCGTGCTGAACGTGGGACCGTGGACATGATTTTTGCTGCATGCCAACTCCAGGAAAAATGCCAGGAGCAACACAGTGACCTCTTCGTGACCTTTGTCGATCTAGGCTTTCGATACGGTCAGCAGAGAAGGCTTGTGGAAGATCATGGAGAAGTTTGGCTGCCCCAGCAAGTTCATCACAATCGTCCGGCAGTTCTACGACGGTATGATGGTGAAAGTTCTGGATGACGGCGACGAGTCGGAGACCTTCCCAGTGACAAATGGCGTCAAACAAGGCTGCGTTCTTGCCCCGACTCTGTTCAGTATGGTATCCTCTGCCATGCTGACAGATGCCTTCCGTAACTATGAAGAAGGAATCCACGTCAGGTACAGGACTGACGGCAGGTTGTTCAACCTTAGGCGCCTGCAGGCAGTTACAAAGGTGCGAGAGACAGTCATCAGAGACTTCTTGTTTGCTGATGACTGTGCACTCAACGCCAGCACAGAGCAGGAGATGCAGCGTGAAGTGGACTGCTTCTCACAAGCCTGCGACAATTTCGGTCTCACTATCAGCACCAAAAAGACCGAAGTTATGTACCAGCCTGCCCCAGGAAAACCATACCAGGAGCCGCGCATCACGGTGAAGGGCCAGAACCTCCAGGCAGTCGACAACTTCACCTACCTGGGCAGCATACTCTCTCGTGCAGTGAACATAGACACTGAGGTCAACAACAGGATTGCCAAAGCCAGCGCCACCTTTGGGAGACTCCATGAGAACGTCTGGGAGCGGAGAGGACTCAGTCTTACCACCAAGCGGAAGGTCTACTGTGCAGTGGTCCTTACCACCCTCCTTTACACCAGCGAGACCTGGACTGTCTACAGCAGACACGCCAAACAGCTCAACCACTTTCACCTGAGCTGTCTCTGCAGACTCCTCCACATCAGGTGGCAGGACAAAGTCCCCGACATGGAAATCCTGGAACGAGCTGGGCTCTGCAGCGTCTACACCCTCCTGCTGAAAGCCCAAGCCAGGTGGGCTGGACATGTGGTCAAAATGCCAGACAGCCGATTGCCTAAGCAGCTGCTGTACGGAGAACTGTGTCAGGGCAAGCGCTCAGTCGGGGGGCAGAAGAAACGTTACAAAGACTGCCTCAAAGCGTCCCTCAAAGGCCTGGGTGTCGACATCAACACGTGGGAGACGATTGCCCTCGACCGTCCAGCTTGGCGCAGCAAGATCACCACAGGAGCCCGTGCAGCTGAAGTCAGGCGTATCATTGAGGCGCAACGAAAGCGTGCTGTGCGCAAGGCCCGAGCAGCATCCACTGCCACGACAGCACCCACCCACTTGTGTCTCACATGTGGGCGAGCCTTCAGGGCCCGGATTGGCCTCACCAGTCACCTCCGGACCCACAGCCACCAATCTCCCATTTGACTTTGAAGCCATGGTCATCTTCGATTGCGAAGGACGAACAACAAGGTATAGGAATAGAATTAGGCAGTTTGGCCCATCAAGTCTGCTCTGCCATTTCATCACAGCTGATCCATATCTCTCTCAGCCCCATTCTCCTGCCTTCTCCCCATAACCCTGCATGCCCTGACTAATCAAGAACCTGTCAACCTTGCCTTAAATATACTCAATGACTTGGCCTCCATATCGCCAGTGGCAACAAATTCCACAGATTCACCACTCTGGCTAAAGAAATTTCTCCTCGTCATTCTAAAAGGAAGTCCCTCTATTCTGAGGCTGTGTCCTCTGGTCTTGGACTCCCCCACCATAGGAAACATCCTCTCCGCATCCACTCTCTCGAGACCTTTCAACATTTGATAGTTTTCAATGAGATTCCCCCTCATTCTTCTGAATTCTGGTGAGGTTGAGGCTACTCATGTGACAAGCCATTCAATCCTGCAATCATTTTCATGAATATCCTTTGAACCCTCACCAATGTCAGCTCAACCTTTCTTAGATAAAGGGCCCAAAACTGCTCACAGTGCTCCAAATGAGGCCTCACCAGTACTGTATAAAACCTCAACATTACATCCTTGCTTTTATATTCTACTTGGTTTGGTAATAAATTTCTTTTGAACTTTGAACATATGACCCTTCCTCCCAGGTGACCAAGTGTGGTAGCTGTCCGAGCACAGTCAAGGACTTGTCTCATCCCTGAGGAAGTAGGGGGGAACAGTCAGGAGAATGTCAGAATCCGCAGGGGTATCCAGCCTCTCTCCCAAGCCTGGGCAGGAATCGGACCTCCAGGCATTTCTGCCCAGCAAACTATAGGGCTGGAGGGCACAGATGAGGTTAGAACAACAATGGAATAGTATGATTAAACATTATTTTACTGTATCCTATTAGTAACAGTACATGCTGGGCAACTTGCAGAGCAGAGGCTAAGAGACAAAAATGTGCTCACTTGAAAACCCAGACGAAAAGAGAGATCTCCATGCATGAGAGACCCAGTCGATTCAGCCACGTGATCATTCGGCCACGTTCTCACAATCGATCCAATACGGTTTGGTAGTTCAGTTGGAAACCCACCATCTACATCAGTGGGCAGTGGGAGAGAGCACTTGAGGGGCACTCCTCTTCCCACTACCACCACCAGGCAGGTGGTACAGGAGTCTTAGTTCCCCAACGATCAGGTTCCTGAACCGAGGTGGATAGTTTCACTCACCTCACATTGAACTGATTCTACAACCTACAGACTCATTTTCAAGGACCCTTTACAATTCTCATGTTCTCAGTATTACTTTCATTTGTGCAGTTTGGATTCATTGTTTAACAGTCTTTGTTTATATATAGTTTTCCATAAAATTCTATTGTATTTTTCCCTACAATGTCTGCGAGAAAATGAATCTCTGGATAGTGTATGGTGACATGTATGTACTTCGGCAATAATTTCACTCTGAACTTAGAGCTTCCTTTCCCTTTCTGTGACAGTGCCAGAAGATTTCTCGCACATCCTGGAGAAGTTCACCCGGCAGGGCCTGAGGGTGATCGCGCTGGCCAGTCGCAAGTTGGAGTCCAAGCTGACCTGGCACAAGGTGCAGACAGTGAACAGGTAACCACAATGGACGAAACTCACCTCTCCAGATTCACCCGCACCCCCTCCCGACCCTCGAACCCTCCGTTCAGATTCTCTCTCCCCATCCCCCAACTTCCAACCCTCGATCACTAACCTGACAAATCCCTGAGAATGACCCACAGCCCAAACTCTCTGATCCCCTTAACCCTTGACCTTCAACCCTAGTGCTCTCTGATTTCCTTGACCCTTGAGCTTCAGCTCTAGTTGTTTCTGATCACCTTGATCCCTGACATTCACCCCTCTGATCCCCTTTACCCCTAACCCATAGCCCGAGGGATCTCGAGCGCAACGCGACCGCTGACTCTGAGTTGCAGAACTTTTTGAGCCACCTCCCACCCCACTCCTCCGCTCCATGAACTCCTACTCTCAATGTCAGCACTTGCCAACGTTTCTCGCCCTGACTTTTGGTCCCTGCGGTCGTTGACACCATTGATTCTCAGTCCCTGTGTCACCTCCCCTCCCAATCTCCCTACCTCCCATCATATCTCGTTCCTTAATCCTCCGGCCAGACCACCCCACTTTCATAACCTGCCTCTCCCCCTCTGGAGGTACGGTCCGCAATACTGACCGCACTGCCCTTTTTCCCCAGAGCGGTGATCGAAACCAACATGGAGTTCCTGGGGCTGATCATGATGCAGAACAAGCTGAAGCCTTGCTCCGTCTCTGTCATCAGGGAGCTCGAGAGCGCCCGCATCCGCACAGTGATGGTGACAGGTATGTACTCCCACGTCCCGTTGGCACCTTGTCCGAGATGTCAGTGAGATCACATCTCATGGGGCAGTGTAGAAGGCTTACAGCGCCCTGCCCTCCATCAGTCAGGGCACTGAGTGTAGGAGTTGGGATGTTACACCCTAGCTGTATGAGACATTGGTGAAGCTGCATTTGGAATATTGTGTTCAGTTTTAGACGCCCTGCTGTAGAGATGCCTATAAGCTGGAAAGAGTGCAGGGTAGATTTACGAAGGATGCTGGTGCTCGATAGACTGAGTTACAGAAAATACAATATGACAGCACAGTACAAACCTGTCAGCCGTGATATTGTGTCAAACATTAGACATAAAAATTAAGCCACTCGGCCCATCGAATCACCACTATTCAATCATGGCTGATTTATTTTCCTTCTCAACCCTATCCTCCTGCCATCTCCCCATAACCTTTGATGCCCTGACTAATCAAGAACCTATCGACCCCCGCTTCAAATATACCCAGTGTCTTGGCCTGCACAGCCGTCTGTGGCGATGAATTCCATAGATCCATCACCCTCTGGCGAAAGGAATTCTTCCTTGAACCTGCTTTATGATCAGTTTAAGCCTTCTCTCCTACAACACCCTCACCCTTCCATTTTACTTCATGCATGTGGCTGTCTTAAGAGTCTCTTAAATGTCTATATTGCATCAGTCTCTACCATCACCCTGGCAGAATGTTCCAGACACCTACCACCCTCTTTCAGGGCAGAAGAACTACCTTTGACATCTCCAATCATCTTGTATGGAAGTCCTCCAGTACTGGCCAATGCTGCCCTGGGAGAAGGCCACAGACTGTCCATTCTATCTATGCCTCTTGTAATTTTGTACACCTCTCATCCTCCTTTGCTCCAAAGAGAAAAGCCCTATCTCTCACACAAATGTTCCTCATAAAACATGTTCTCTAATCCTGATAGTAACCGGGTAAATCTCTCTGCACCTTCTCTAACACTTCCACTTTCCTATAGAACATAGAAGAGTACAGCACAGGAACAGGTCAGAGCCAGCTTAAAAAGTAAATCAAAGCCCCCCCTCCACCTAAAAAACTAATCCCTCCTACCTACACCATGTCCATATCCCTCCATCTTCCTCACATCCATGTGCCTATCGAAATGTCTCTTTAAATGCCTCTAATGTATTTGCCTCTACCAGCATATCAGGCAGTGCATTCCAGGCATCCACCACAGTCTGAGTAGAAAACTTACCCCTCTCACCTTCAATGCATGTCCTCTGGTATTAGAATTTCATATAATGAGGTGACCAGAACTGAACAGGACACTCCAAGTATAACCAGTTTTATAGAGCTGCAACATTCCTTGCGGCTCTTAAACAGAATCCCGCAACTAGTGAAGGCCAGCTTATCAAATGCCTTCTTACCACGTGCAGCAACTTGGAAGGTTCTGTGGAGTTGAACCCCATGATCTCTCTGCTCCTCCACACTGTTAAGAATCCCGCTATTGACCTGGTACTCTGCCTTCAAGTTCAGTCTTCCAAAGTGTATCACTTCACACAAAGTTCAAAGTAAATTTATTATCAAACTACATATATGTCACAGTGTACAGTACTGTGCAAGAGTCTTTGGCATGACTATCTATAGCTAGGGTGCCTAAGGCTCTTGCACAGTTGTAGTAATTTTATGTATTGCAGTGTACTGCTGCTCCAAAAAAGGAAGCTAATTTCATGACATATATGAGTGATGATAAACCTGATTCTGATATGGGTCGCTATTGTGGACTGAGAGTGGGAAGAGGGCCGGGAGAGGGGAATGATGGTTGGGAAAAGGGGAAGGGAGAGGGGAGGGAGTGGGAAGCACCAGAGAGACATTCTGTAATGATCAATAAACCAATTGTTTGGAATCTAGCCTGGTGTCTCGGGGCTGGGAGTGCCCACACCCGTGCCACCCTCCACCCTCCACCCTGCCCTGTGCTTAAGGCTTTTGCACAAGCCTGAGATTCATTTTCTTGTGGGAATACTCAATAAATCCATAATAGAATAATAAACATAACAGAATCAATAAAAAGCCACAGTGCAAATACAAAAAAGAATAATAAGTATTGAGTACATGAGATGACGAGTCCGTGAAAGTGATTTCATTGGTTGTGGGAACATTTCAGTGATGGGGCAAGTGAAGTTGAGTGAAACTATCCTTTTTGGTTCAAGAGCCTGATGGTTGAGACGTAATAACTGTTCGTGAATGTGGTGGGATGAGAGCTCGGAAAAGGTTCCCTGGAATGCTTACAGTGATCAAGACTTTGATCTGTAAGCTTAGACTTAATAAACTTGGGCCGAGTTCCTTAAAGTAGAGAAGCTTATGGGACGATTTAGCAGCGGTGCACAAGACCTCACAGGCAAAGCCCTCCCCATTATTAAGCACATTTACAAGGAGTTTATTTACTTATTGCCCATTGCACCCTTCATTGCTGTCTGTCCTTGGCCACTCAGATATAGAAAGATTCTTTATTGCTGTTTCCGTAACAGTTTTGTTTTAGCAGTCAGGGTTGTAACCCCTGAGATGAACCCCCAGACCTGGAGGACTGGTGGACCACTCTCAGTCTGGCCTCTACCTTTTGACCTGTTTGGCATGGATGACCCAACCAAGAGCCAAATCATAAAGCCCTGACTCCAGCCAACACAGCTCCGGGTCATTGAGGCACGTAAATCTCTGAACCATGACAAGGTCGTGGTCCTCCTGGAGGAGTTACAAAGAGCGCTGCTACAAAAACACAGCATCCATCTTCAAGGACCCCTGCTATCCAGCCCGTGCTCTCTTCTCACCACTAACATCAGACAGGAGGAACAGAAGCCTCCTGTTCCATACTTCCATAATTCCATACTACCTGGTTCAGGAACAGTTAGCCTACAACCATCAGGCTCCTGAACCAACATGGATAACTTCACTGACCACTCATCTGAACTGATTCTATGACCTTTCAAGGACTCTTTACAACTCATGTTGTCAGTGTTATTTTTATTTGCACAGTTTGTCTTCTTTTAAACATTGGTTAATTATCAGTTTTTGTGTATGTATAGTTCATAAAGTCCTATTACATTTTTTCTCTAAATGCTTGCCAACAATGAATATTGAGGTGGTATATGCTAACATATAGCTATGTACTTTGGTAATAAATTTACTTTGAACCTTATACCCCTCAAACCTCAAGTAGAAGCACTGGTGATGTTGGGTTGGGGTTTTCAGGGTGGTGGAATGGCAGGAGTTGGGATGGCGGGTGCACGTGATCTCTGGATAGACCACTTACCTCTGCTGTGCCCTCCTATCACCAGGGGACAACATGCTGACCGCCTTGTCTGTGGCCCGCGAGTCTGGGATGATCCCCCCGCACGGGAAGGTGATCGTCACGGAGGCGACACCCCCCAAGGATGGTCAGGTGGCCACCATAACCTGGCAGTACACAGAAGAGGCAGGCATCTGGAAGGCACATGAAACCAAGGTAGTCTACGTGTATCCCAGCCCTGCTCCTGGACTACACATGGTCCCAGTCTCATGTGGGACCCTCTCCCATGTCTTGTCTACGTAGCCCACCCCACCCCCCAACCAGTTTCAGTTTCAGGTACCAAACTATTATGAATGAGGAGTGTTTGATGGCTCTGGGCCTGTACTCACTGGGGTTTAGAAGAATGAGGGGGCCCCTCATTGAAACTGATGGAATATTGAAAAGCATAGATTGAGTGGATATGGAGAAGATGTTCCTTGTAGTAGGGGAGTCTAGGACCAGAGGGCACAGCTTCAGAACAGAGATGAGGAGGAATTTCTTTAGCACGAGGGCAGTGAATCTGTGGAATTCATTGACACAGACAGCCGTGGAGGCCAAGTCATTGGATACACTGTATTTAAAGCGGAGGTTGGTAAGTTCTTGAATAGTAAGGATGTCAAAGGTACGGGTAGAAGGCAGGAGAATGGGGTTGAGAGGGAAAATAAATCAGCCATGATCAAATGGTGAACAATCTCGATGGGCGAATGAACTAATTCTGCTCCCATGTCTTATAGCCAAATGATATTGGGAATTCAATTCCTCCAGAAATGTCTTGTCAAACCCCCTGGGTTAGACAGTTGAAATCTTTTAAGTTTGATCTCAGCCAGAATATTGTTCACTTCAAGTTTCTTCACTTTGGGAAATATTGGGGGGTGGGGGTACAGAGATCTTTCTCTGGAATGGTGTCTGATGTGATGAATATAATCAGTAACCGGAGAAGCTGGGGATGTTTTCCTTGCCTTTGGGGAGATTTGAGAGTTACATCTCCTTTTAGAATACATCCTCACCACTACCCCTGCACAGAGGCTATATTGTGCCCCATCTCCCAAAACCAGTATCTCTGCAACCTGAAATCCCCTACATTCAGAAGAGAAACACAAAGCTGGGGTCACCACCATGTCCTCTATTTCTGCGGCAGAGACAGTAAATCCTCTGCCTCACAACTCCAGAGACCCAGGTTGAATCCCGATCTCTGTAGCTCGGTATGTGTGTGTGCTCTCGCTCCCTCGCACTCCCTGCCCCACACTCTCTTGCTCTTGTGACCACCCCAGTTCCCCCGATAAAGCTGTTCATTCCCGTCTTGCCTGTTTGATGCCCCCTGCCAGGTCAGAAAAGCAGAACAAGACAATGAGCCAGGGTTTCGGGCTGTTGTGAGACAATTAGAGGACGGGTGAATCAGTAAAGAGAGCAGGTTATCTGAAACTGGGGAAGTTGTGTTCAGGCTGTCGGGCCATAGCATCAGCCATGATTGTTCAGTGACAGGCAGAACCACTCTAAACAGAATGTCTGCCTACGCTCACATCCCTGGTATCTGAAGAATGTCCCCATTCCTTACTGACAAGCCTTGCTGCTACTCTCACCAATCCTCTGGCTCTCCAGGATATTCAAATAACCGTGGAGGATACCTGCTCGAAAGACGCGCCCCAATTACCGGACGCCTGCTACCACTTTGCCATGAGTGGAAAGTCCTTTGATGTGATCACGGAGCACTTTCCTGATCTGCTTCCCAAGGTGAGTCTGGATTTCCCTTCTCCCTGGTGTCCTTCCACAGCCTGAGCTGCTCTCCAACAGTCACTAGTCACTCACTGGCTGCAGATCCAGTTAGAGTTGACTTCCGGGGGCAGGGGTGGTCTGGGGGGTGGGGGGGAAATTGCAGAAATCTCAGCAACCGGCTGCTCAGATTTTTATAAAAACATAAAGGAACCAGAAACCACTCATGGTTCCACATGACCCTACCTGCCTCGTTCTCTTTCTTCTTCAGATACCCAGCTACTATACTCAAACTCATCTAGGTGTTCTTGTTTAGAACTGCCTTCCTAAGCTTGTGGTATGTCCTATTCTCTGTCTCCCCAACCATTCCTTCACCCTACCCACTTCCTGCTGCAACATCTCTCCCCATTCCTCGCCCCCCCCCCCCACTGTTTCATTCACACGCTCCTGGTACAAGGGGCAGCATGGAAAAGACACTGTAAAACTCCCTTTACACTGTCCCATCACACACTCCCAGCTCCCAGGGTCAGACACAGAGTGAAGCTCCCTCTACACTGTCCCATCACACACTCCCAAGGTCAGACACAGAGTGAAACTCCCTCTACACACACCCAGGGTCGGACACAGAGTGAAGCTCCCTCTACACTGTCCCATCACACACTCCCAGGGTCAGACACAGAGTGAAGCTTCCTGTACACTGTCCCATCACACACTCCCAGAGTCAGACACAGAGTGAAGCTCCCTTTACACTGTCCCATCACACACTCTCAGGGTCAGACACAGAGTGAATCTCCCTCTACACTGTCCCATTACACACCCCCAGGGTCAGACACAGAGTGAAGCTCCCTCTGCACTGTCCCATCACACACTCCCGGGGTCAGACACAGAGTGAAGCTCCCTCTACACTGTCCCATCACACACTCCCAGGATCAGACACAGAGTGAAACTCCCTCTACACACACCCAGGGTCGGACACAGAGTGAAGCTCCCTCTACACTGTCCCATCACACACTTCCAGGGTCAGACACAGAGTGAAGCTCCCTCTACACTGTCCCATCACACACTCCCAGGGTCAGACACAGAGTGAAACTCCCTCTACACACACCCAGGGTCGGACACAGAGTGAAGCTCCCTCTACGGTGTCCCATCACACACTCCCAGGGTCAGACACAGAGTGAAGCTCCCTCTACACTGTCCCATCACACACTCCCAGGGTCAGACACAGAGTGAAGCTCCCTCTACACTGTCCCATCACACACTCCCAGGGTCAGACACAGAGTGAAGCTCCCTCTACACTGTCCCATCACACACTCCCAGGGTCAGACACAGAGTGAAGCTCCCTCTGAGGTTGAGGAAACAGATTCATTGTGTTGATTTTGTGCTAGCAATCTCAGTTCCCCCATAGGCTAGAAATGATATGAGCGGCAGGTGTTGGTTGGGTTGCATTGATATTTGTTTTAATGCATGTGTGTGTACATGTGTGAGCATGCATATTTGTGTGCATGCGTGTGTACCTATGCAGGTATGGGTGTACATGCATGTAGCAGATATGTGTGTGTGCACGTGCATACGTCAGTGCTTGTGTGTGCGTACAGTACATTTTGCCTCTAGTTCTGCTGAGAGGTGTGACGCTCTGTATTTCTCTGCCCAGCTTCTATTGTATGGCACGGTTTACGCTCGAATGGCCCCAGATCAGAAAACCCAGCTGGTGGAGGAGCTCCAGAAAGTGGAGTGAGTACCGGATGTGGTCCAGCACGGCGCTAGGGTCGCTCTCCCTTTTGTTGATCGGCATGTCAGTGTGTAGCATCAACATCCTGCATTTTTATAGCATCTCAGATGTTCCTCTGCATTTTGTGCACCAACCCACAGCGAGAGACCAGAGCAGAAGAGCAGAGGTTTGGTTAAAGAGGGAGATTCAAGGGCAGTCTTAAGGAAAAGGCAGGGATATTTGGAGTGGCTGCCAACTTCCTTTAACTTCCTTCCTCCCTCCTGCATTATGGAGAGTTTCTGCTCCTAGAAAACCAACCAAATTGCGATTTTCTGTAATGTTGAAAAAATTTGTTCCTTTCACATTTTGTGTTATCTTTTTTGCCTCAAGAAAGACTGAATACTTATTCCCTAATTTTGGGTAGTGATTTGGAAGAGCTGCATTGGCTATTATCTTCTGGCAGCATGCTAACCCGCTAGCATAAGAATTGATTTCTCTAACTTCCTGTAACTTTCCCCCCCTCGGAATTCCCTATATTTCCATTCCCCATTCTGGCTCCCCTCTCACTCCTCTTCTCCTCATCTGTCCATCACCTCCCTCAGGTGCCCCTCCTCCTTCCATAAGATATAGGATCAAAATTAGGCCATTTGACCCATTGAGTCTGTTCCAGCATTTCACCATTGCTGATCCACTTCCCTGTCAGCCTCGGTCTCCTGCCTTCTTGTATCCCTCCGTGCCCTGACTAATCAAGAATCTATCGACATCTGCCTTAAATACCCAATACCTTGGCCTCCTCAGCCGCCTGTGGCATCAAATTCCACAGATTCACAACTCTCTGGATAAAGAAATTCCTCTTCATCTCCATTCTAAATGAATGACCCTCTTCTGAGGCTGTGTCGTCTGCTGTTAGACTCCCCCACCAGAGGTAACATCCACTCCACGTCTACTCTATCAAGGCCTTTCAACATTCTATAGGTTTCAATGAGATTCCCCCTCATTCTTCTGAATTTTAGTGAATACAGCCCCAGAGCCATCAAACGCTCCTCATATGACAAGCCCTTCAATCCCTGAATCATTTTTGTGAACTTCCTTTGAACCTTCTCCAATGTCAGTACTTCCTTTCTTGGATAAGGGGCCCAAAACTGCTCACAGTTCTCCAAGTGAGGCCTCGCTAGTGCCTTATAAGTTATCATCATTACATTCTTGCATAATATTCTGGTTCCTCTCTTCCATGATCCACACTGCTCTCCTATCGGATTCTTCCTTCTTCCATCTGTTGTCCATCCACCTTCTCTCTCACCTAGCGTCACCTATCACTTTCCAATTTGTACTCCTCCTTTCCTGCCCCCAGCCGCCTTATTCTGGCTTCTGCCCCCTTCCTTTTCAGTCCTGATGTAGAGTCTCAGCATAAAATGTAGTCTGTTTATTAGGCAAACGCCACACCATAGAGCATGCGGTCAGCAATGACCTTTCCAAGCTCTGTTCAAACCCCATAAATCCACAAAAGTTTGTTCCTAGCCCAAGCTGCCCCTGGCTTTCAATGTGCAATTCTAATTTCACCGATGAGTTGAACGCAGTCTTGCCTTAGACTGGTGTTTGTTTGGTATAACTGTCCAGTGTGACATATTTTCCAATCCAATAACAAGGCTCCAAAGTCGAAGAAAACATTCCATCTTTTATTAAGAAACTAGAAAAACAAATAATGTCAAAGTGATGAAAACTAATTAATGTACAACTAGTGAAATAATGAAATAAACAGATTTAGCACATGAAATGTGCTTAATCTGTTCCTTTGAGATACAGCCCCTCGAGCCGTGCCGCCCGGCAATCCTCCAATTTAATCTGAGCCTAATCATGGGACAATTTACAATGACCAGTTAAGCTACCGACCGGTACGTCTTTGGAAGTGGGAGGAAACCAGAGCACCCAGAGGCAACCCACCCGGTCACGGGGAGATCGTACAAACTCCTTGCAGGCAGCGGTGGGAATTGAACCCAACTCGCCTGTATCGTACAACGTTGTGCTAGCCACTATGCTACTGTGTCCCCCAAGTTTTCTTTAATGTAATTAGGCAATCAACAAAAAAGATATCACCCCCAAGTTCACTGACTTAGCTCTAGAGTGACTATTTAATTACCTAGTTCACTCCTTTTAGCTCCAGGCTGACCTTAAAGACAAAGCAAGAATACATAACTAAGCTCAAACAAGAGAAAATCTGCAGATGCTAGAAATCCAAGCAACACACACAAAATGCTGGCGGAACTCAGGAGGCCAGGCGGCATCTATGGAAAAGAGTACAGTCAACATTTCAGGCCGAGATCCCTTCATCAAAACCTGATGAAGGGTCTTGGCCTGAAACATTGACTGTTCCTTTTTCCATAGATGCTGCCTGGCCTGCTGAATTCCGCCAGCATTTTGTGTGCGTTACATAACTATGCCCCAACCCTTGTGACTAACTACCATAATAAACATGCAACACAAAATGCAATGCAGACAGAAAATAGATACATGGCTTCTACACCCTCCATAGATGCTGCCTGACTTGCTGAGTTCCTCCAGTATTTTGTGTGTGTAATTTGTATTTTCTGGTGTTCTGTGAGAAAGGTCTCCACAGTGGCTGTTGCTTTGCTGTTCAGACACCGTGTAAAGAGTTCACAACTGCCTTTTCTTTTGACACAGCTACTACGTTGGGATGTGCGGCGATGGTGCGAATGACTGCGGGGTGAGTAACAGATCCAGGCACTTGTTCCAGCAGGCCTCCCTCCTTGCCCTTGCCCTCCACCTCCCCCTCAAGTGCAGCAGTTGGGCTTGGATCCATGGGCTCCCCCTTTTTCAAATTGAGGTACGGGGTGGAATAGGCCCTTCTGGCTCTTAGAGCTATGCTGCCCAGCAACCCCCAATTTATTCCTAGCCTAATTGTAGGACAATTTACAGTGACTAATTAACCCTCCAACCTATGTCTTTGGACTGTGAGGGGAAACCGGAGCATGTGGAGGAAACCCATACGGTCAAGGGGAGTATGTACAAACTCCTTACAGGTAGTGGCAGGTCACTGGTACTATAAAGCGTTGTGCTAACCACTACACTATCATGCTATTTGTCATTGCAACAGTAATTTTTACATCTTACACTGTACTGCTGCCAGAAAACAACACATTTCACAACATATGTCAGTGACAGTAAGCCTGATTCTGGTGAGCCTGATCTTGTGCCAGCTTGTTTATCAGCCCACTCCTCCACTGGGACACGTTCCTCCTCACTGACTCCAGAGTGGGATGAGGCTTGGTGTTGACAACTGCTGCTGGCCTGGATCAGATGGGCCAAGTGGCGTGTTTATTTTTTGACTGGAATGTGACCCGATGCTTTCTCGGTGCAGGCACTGAGGCGAGCTCACGCTGGGATCTCCCTCTCGGAACTTGAGGCTTCTGTGGCTTCGCCATTCACATCGAAGACCCCCGACGTGTCCTGTGTACCGAAGCTCATCAGGTAATCTGCAGGAACTGAAGATACCCCTCGCTGACACTCAGGGTTCGGGCTCTCTGCCGCCTCTGTTACTTTCACTGACTTGTTCTTTCCTTCGCAGGGAGGGGCGAACTGCTCTGGTCACCTCATTCTGTGTCTTCAAGTTCATGGCTATGTACAGCCTCATCCAGTACCTCTCTGTCCTCCTGCTTTATTCGGTAGGTCGCTGCTTTCATTTTCATTTTTCATTTTTAAATCTTTTTTATTAATTATTATTGAAGATCAACAAAAAAATACATTAAAGTAATGAAGTCAACCTGTCAATATGTACAATGAGAAATTAAATTATCAAATAACTGATTAACAATGCTTTCCCCGGTTTGAAGATCTCGAGGGCGGGGAGGAGTTGAGGTGTAGCGGAGAAGGGTGCAGGTGGGTGAAGGAGGTAGAGTTGAGCAAGACCTCGGGGAGGGTTACGGTGGAACACGGCATTGATACTGTGCGGCTGTTAGTCTCCCGCTGTAGATGGATTTCAGATGCAAAAGATCCTTACTGTTGGACTTGGAGCTGAGAGATTTGCACTGCTGAAAGAAGGTGTTCATGACAGGCCCCAGCTGCCGTCAGCCTGTGCAGAGCGAGATCCATGCCATTGCCTGTCTTTGGTATGTGTTGTGAGACGTCCCACCCTCAGACAGAGAGTCATTATCAGAAATACCTGACAGTCAGGTATTCCTCCCGTGATCGGTACCTCACACACTGCAATGGTGCAACAGAACATGACCATCACCAAACTGTGACGTTGCATTTGTTTTTCAGATTCTGAGCAACCTGGGGGATGTCCAGTTCCTCTTCATAGACCTGGCCATCATCATGAGTATCATGTTCACGAGTAAGTACAGACCAGGATGGCGGCATGCAGCTGTCTGCCCCTGCAACCGGGCACCTTGGGAGTTTTGGCAGAGGCTGATAGGAAAATGCCGGAGGAACTCAGCAAGTCATGTGGCATCTACGGAGGGGAGTAAACAGTTGACGTTTCAGGCTGAGACCCTTCATCAGGGTTGGAAAGGAAATTGGGCAGAAGCTGGATTAGGAAAATGGGGTGGGGAGGAGAAAGAGTACAAGCTGGCAGATGATAGGTGATGGGGAAGGTGGGTGTGTAGGTGCGGGGGGGTGTTGATGGTGTGAGAAGCTGGGAGGTGACCTATGAAAGAGGTTAAGGGCTAAAGACGAACGAATCTCAGAGGGAAAGAGAGTGGACCATGGAAGAAAGGCAAGGAGGAGAGGCACAAGAAGGAGATGATGGGAAGGTAAGAAGAAGAGAAGAGGAGAGAGAAACCATATGGGAGAATCGAAAAGGAGAGAATGGGGAAGGGGGGGGTGATTACCAGAAGTTAGAGAAATCCATGCCATCAGCTTGGAGGAATTCCCAGATGGAATATGAAGTGTTGCTCCTCCAGGTTTCATCCTCTGATCTCTGATGTGTTTGTGTGAGCCTCCTCCAATCTGAGTTTGGCCTCAACATGGCAGTAGAGGAGGCCATGGACTGACATATCAAAATGGGACTGGAAAGTTGAATTGTAACAGGTAGCCACCAGGAGACACTGCCTTTTGTGGTGGACAGAGCGGAGGTGCTGGACAATGTGGTCCCTCCAATCTACGTTGGGTCTCACCAGTGTAGAGGAGGTTGCACTGAGAGTACCAGATGCAATAGATAACCCTGAAAGACTCGCAGGTGAAGTGAGTCATCACCTGGAAGGCCTGGTGAGGGAGAAGTGTAGGGGCAGATCTAGCACTTGTGATGCTTGCAGACATAAGTACCGGGGGGGGGGGGGGAGTGGACAAGCGGACAAAGGGAGTCACGGAGAGAGCAGTCCCTATGGAAAGCGAAGAGAGGGTTGGGTGGGGGTGGGGGGATTTCATTGGAGATGACAGAAGTTGAGGAGAGTGATGTGCTGGATACAGAGGCTCGCGGGGTGGTAGGTAAGGACAAGCAGACGCTATCCCTGTTATGATGGTATGACTATCAGAGACTAACCCTATGGCTTCAGAAACTCCTAGTGCAAAGCTGATGAGTCTATCACACGTGTGCCCAACATGGCACACACAAAAAATTGTTTGGCACGTAGCATAGAAACTCCTGCTAACTCTCCACATTAACACCAGTCAGTCCCTCTGGCTTCCCCTTCTAGTCAATGTTTAAAAAGTCCCATCCTGCAGACAATCCAGAAGGTTGAGATGCATGGAATCCACAGTGAATTGGCCCTTTGGATTCAGAATTGGCCTGCCCATAGGAGATAGAGGGTAGTGGTCAATGGTAGTGGTTCTGCTGGAGATCCGTGACCTGCAGAGATCTTTTTGAGGACTTGTGCTGTCTAGTATACACTTATAATTTATTAGGTAACTCCTAATAAATTGGCCCCTGAGTGTATGTTTGTGGTCTTCTGCTGCTGTAGCCCACCCATCCACTTCAAGGTTAGACGTGTTATACGTTCAGAGATGCTGTCCTTTTGTAACATGTGGTTATTTGAGTTACTGTTGCCTTCCTGTCAGCTTGAACTATTCTCCTCTCACTAACAAGGCATTTTCACCCACACTGTCAATCACAGGATGTTTTTTCTGTTTTGCTTGTCACACCATTCTCTGTAAATTTTAGAGACTGTTATACAGGAAAATCCCAGGGAGATCAGCAGTTTCTGATATATTCAAACCACTCTGTCTGGCACAGTCAAAGTCACTTAGATCATATTTCTTCCCCATTTTAATGTTTGGTTTGAACAACAACTGAACCTCTTGACCATGTCTGCATACTTTGAGTTACTGCCACATGATTGGCTTGTTAGATAATTGCATTAACTTGCAGGTAAACAGGTGTACCTAATAAAGTAGCCACTGAATGTATATTCAAATGACTTGGATATGTAAATCCGAAGATTGGTGGCTTTGTGGGTAGTGTAGAAGATTCCCAAAGGATGCAATGGGATATACAGTTCTGTGTAAAAGTCTTGGGCATTTATATGTAGCAAGGGTACTTAACACTTTTGCACAGTACTATATTTGTCAATGTAGAGCAGAGAGCAAGTTTGTAAATCTGGCAGGAGCAGAGGATGATGGGAACGGCAAGGTGGAGCGCCACGGGAGGGGTGTGGGACAGTTGGCAGAGGAGTGCCAGAGACTGGGGTTGGTGCAGGTGCAGACATACCCAGCCCTCACTCACTCACTCACTCACTCTCACTCTCACTCTCACTCATTCTCACTCTCACTGATTCTCACTCTCACTCATTCTCACTCTCAGTCACTCACACACTCACACTCACCATCCATCCATCCGTTGTGGATGTGGGCAGAGAAATGGCAGATGCAGTTTAACCCAGCCAAGTGTGAGAGGTTGCCCTTTGGGAATTCAGATGTAAAGGGACGGTACATCATTAATGGAAAGACTGATATTGATGCAGCAGGGACTAGTTCAGTTCAGTGGTCAACTAATTTAACTAGTTCAGCACAACATCATGGACCAAAGGGCCAGTTTCTGTGCTGTACTGTCACATAGATTATTTACCCTCTCCATAGATGCTCCGTGACCTTCTGAGTTCCACCAGCATTTTGTGTATTTTACTCTCTGTAACTGAGGCCTTTTGAGTTCTAGCAACATTCTCGTCAGTCTTCTATGTGCTCTTTCCAGCTTCATGACGTTTTTCCAAGGCTGAAAAAAATCGGAATCAAAGGAAAGAAACCGTCCCCTTTCGCTGACTGACCTGATGATACTTGGGAAGATAATCCTGGCGAGTGTTCTTGCCAGAGGGCCAAATGTGGGTGTTGCCTGTGTGTGGGGAGGTGCAGGTGGTTAGAGTGGCTAGAGATGATGAATCCTGCCGCCTGCTTGGGCAGACAAGAGGGAGAAGCATGGAAGGTGTACAGGGAAACCAGGAGCTGGCTATGGGAATGATCTAATGCATCAAAGAACACAGCATGGGGAGACACAAGCAACAACACTTCATATTCTGTCAACAACTCAATGGCTTGAACATTGAATTCTCCAGTCTCAGGTGACCTGCTCCCCTTCCGTCCTATTTTTCTCTTTCCTCCTGATCTACCCAGTTTCTCCCACACCACCCCAGTTCTTTCCACTCCTCCACTCCCTCCATCTGCCCATCATCCACACTCTGTCCCTGAGCTGTTCCTATCGGCTCTCCCCACCTCCATCTCTTGATTCCATTCTTCATCTTCCCTACATCTGCATCCCTTCAAGGTCATAGCACATAGAACAATGCAGGCCCTTCAACTTGCATTGAAGGTGGAAGCTGTTTGTATGTATGAACTGGGAGCAGGAGTAATCGCCTCAAATCTTCACTGCCATTCCAATCAATCCGTGCTGATCTGACATACATACTGTCCGTTACGCCTGCCGCTACTTAGGGTAGCAGTGAAGGTCCTCCATCTCTGTCTGACCTTGGCAACACAGCTGTAGATGGATTCTTCATTGCATTTCTGTAACAATTTTGTTTTGCCAATTAGGGTTATTAGCCCTGAGCTGAACCCTCGAACCCGGAGGATCAGTGGATCACTCTTGGACTGACCTCTACCCTTTGACCTGTTTGGCATAGGTGACCCTACCAAGAGCCAAAGTATAAAGCCCTGACTCCGGTCAGCATATCCCTCTGGGTCATTGAAGCACACAATCCTCCAAACCACAATAAAGTTGTGGTCATCTTGGGGCGCTGATCTGACCGTAATCTAAACTGCTTTCATAGAACATAGAACACGAGAGCACAATGTGGGCCCTTCGACCCACAATATTGTGCCAACTTTTTAACCTACTTCACCATCAGTTTAACCCTTCCCTACCAGATGCCCCTCTTAAATGTCCCCAATGTATTGACCTCGACCACCATCTGTTCCAGGCATCAACACTCCCTGTGTCAAAAACTTGCTTCTGACATCTCCCTTGTAGTTTCTTCCACTTACTTTAAGAGTATATCCTCTAGTATTACCCATTGACGCCCTAGGAAAAACACGCTGCCGATGCCTCTGACCGTCTTCCTCCAGGTACCTCCCACTCTCTGTATAAAAAGCTTCCTCTTGACACATCACAGTGTTACTGCCTGTCACACCACTGGTGTTGAGGGCAGCATTGAAAGTCCTCCATCTCTGGTGGTGTTCAGGGCTTCCTACATCATGTCAGTAGCTTTCTTTTTGTTTTCACTACTGTCAGTCATATAGGTCCTGGGTGGAGACTCAGGAATACCGTCACACTCAGATGCAGAAGGATTCTTTATTGCTGTTTCCATAACAATTTCGTTTGACCAGCCAGAGTTGTTAGCTCTGAGCTGAACCCCCGAACCTGGAGGACTGGCGGACCACTCTTAGTCTGACTGCTGCCCTTTAACCTGTTTGGCATGGGTGAGAGCCAAAGCGAAAAGACCTGACTCCAGCCAACGTAGCTCTTCAGGTCATTGAAGCACAGAAACCTCCAATCCCATGACAAGGTTGTGGTCCACTTGGAGGATACCTCACAGCCTCTGTTGCTATTACCGTTCTCTCCTCCCCCCCTACCTGGAGGCACCCATCACCTATCAACTCTGCCTGTACCCCTTCCCCTTCATACCTCTAGACCACCTGTCTCTCCTCCTACTCTTTCAATCCAGATGAATCATTTCAACCCAAAACGTCAACTGTCCAAACCCACTGCGTCGCTCTGGGTGATCGTGCGTTGCTGCAGATCTCAGTGCCTGCCATTTCTTGTACCTCTAACACTGTCCTGTTCTTGCAGTGAGCTTGAATTCATCCTGGAAGGAACTGGTGCCACAGAGGCCCCCAACCAGCCTGATGTCCGTACCGATCCTGCTCTCTATGTTGTTACAAACACTTCTCACACTGGCCTTTCAGGTCACTGCCTTTCTGCTGGTGAAGGAACAGCCCTGGTACAGGGCAGGAATAGCCTCCCCAAAGTAAGTACCACTCACTCTCCAGTCAATCCCTGTAAAGCAGACAACATTATTTAAGACTCTATCCATTGTGGACTTTTGGACATTATCTCTTCTCTTCCCACCCCCCCCCCCTTTATTTGGTAGAACAGTAGCATAGAGGTTAGCACAACACTTTACACTACTTGTGACCCGGGTTCAGTTCCCACCGCTGCCTGTAAGTGCGTTCTCCCTGTGATTACATGGGTTTCCTCCGGGTGCTCTGGTTTCCTCCCACAGTCCAAAGACATACCGGTTGGTAGGTTAATTGCTCACTGTAAATTGTCCCATGATTAGGCTAGGGTTAAATTGGGAGTTGCTGGGCAGCGTGGTTCGAAGGGTTGGAAGGTCCCATTTTATGCTGTATCTCAATAAATAAATACAGAAGTCCAACCAACGCACACACACACAAGATACTGGGGGGGGATTCAGGTAGCATCTATGGAGGGGATGAAGTATCTCATCCCAAGACTGTTTCTTCCCCTCCATAAATGCCACCTGAATTGCCTGAGTTCCTCCAACTGTTTGTGTGTGTGTGTCGATTGGACTCTCATATGTCTCTGGTTCTCCTAGTCTCTCCCATCGTGTCTCTGCACCCCACCGCCCCCCCAACCCTTGATTCCCTTTCCCACCTCCTTTCCTTCCCATGACGGAAAACGATGGACTCTGCTGACGTTTCCCACTGCCTCGGGAAAACAGCCACCACAATCAAAGACTTTCACCCATTCTGGACATTCTGTCTTCTCCCCTCATCCCTTGGGCAGAAGATACAAAATCCTGAAAGGATGTATCACCAGACTGAAGGACAGCTTCTATCCTGCTATTATGACTAGTGAACCATCCCCTAATACAATAAGATATTCTTGACATCACAGTCTACTTCATTATGGCCCTTGCACCTTATTGTCTGCCAACACTGCACTTCCTCTATGACTGTAACGCTCTAGTCCGTACTCTGTAATTCCTTTTCCCTTCAGCTACCTTAATGTATTGATATCATGATCTGTATGGATACAAAGCATAGTTTTTCACTGTATCTCGTTACATCTGACAGCATTTTATCAATTTTGTTCGTTCATTATGTGTTGTGTTGTCTGATGTGGGCGATCACGGTCTTTCCATGACCATGATTGTTCTTGGCAAATTTTACTAAAGAAGTGGTTTGCCATTGTCTTCTGGGCAGTGTCTTCACTAGACGGGTGACCCCAGCCGTTATCAATACTTTTCAGAGATTGTCTGCCTGGCATTAGTGGTCACATAACCAGGACTTGTGATAGGCACCAACTGCTAATACGACCATCCACCACCTACTCCCATGGCTTCATGTGACCCTGATCGGGGGAGGCGGGGCTAAGCTGGTGCCGTACGGTGAACTCCAGGCTACCGGAGGGAATAGAGTCTTACACCGACTTTCGTACATATGGTTCTTCACCCACCCCACCACCCTGATAATGCCATGATGGATGTATTTACTTGCTTTGTTTTGGGGGATATAGCATGGAGTAGACTCTCCAACCCTGGGACTGTTTGATGGGACAGTGCAGAGGGAGCTTCACTCTGTGTCTGACCCTGGGAGTGTGTGATGGGGCAGTGTAGGGGGAGCTTCACTCTGTGTCTGACCCTGGGAGTGTGTGATGGGACAATGTAGAGGGAGTCTCACTCTGTGTCTGACTCTGGGAGTGTGTGATGGGACAGTGTAGAGGGAGCTTCACTCTGTGTCTGACCCTGGGAGTGTGTGATGGGACAGTGTAGAGGGAGCTTCACTCTGTGTCTGACCCTGGGAGTGTGTGATGGGGCAGTGTAGATGGAGCTTCACTCTGTGTCTGACCCTGGGAGTGTGCGATGGGACAGTGTAGAGGGAGCTTCACTCTGTGTCTGACCCTGGGAGTGTGTGATAGGACAGTGTAGAGGGAGCTTCACTCTGTGTCTGACCCTGGGAGTGTGTGATGGGACAGTATAGAGGGAGCTTCACTCTGTGTCTGACCCTGGGAGTGTGTGATGAGATAGTGGAGAGGGAGCTTCACTCTGTGTCTGACCCTGGGAGAGTGTGATGGGACAGTGTAGAGGGAGCTTCACTCTGTGTCTAACCCTGGGAGTGTGTGATGGGACAGTGTAGAGGGAGCTTCACTCTTTGTGTCTGATGGGACAGTGTAGAGGGAGCTTCACTCTGTGTCTGACCCTTTTTTTTTAACAAAATTCTTTATTACAAATGTCGGTGCTATACAATATGTACAAAAACAGTGACTAACACATTTACTTAACTACAAACAGACAATACATGTTAAACCAATATATTACCATCTTCATCAATGATGGCATTTAAACCCCGCGGAGCCCAACGGTCCCAGAACACCTCTACGGTCGCCGTGGACTGCGCGTATTCCTTTTCAATGTTCACCCAAGCACAAACATACCCCCTAAACATAGCCAGGCAGTCCACCCGGGGAGAACCTCCTGCCACCCTTTTCCAGGAGCCACGGATGGCAATTTTCGCCAGCCCCAGGAGCAAGTTGACAAGGACATCCTCATCCCTCTGTGCCCCCCTCCTTACTGGATGACCATATATAAATAGGGTGGGGCTAAAATGCAACCAGAAGGCGAGAAGCAGCCCAAACAAATATGCGAAAAGGGACTGCAGTCTCGCACACTCCACGTACATGTGGTACACGGTCTCCTCCAGCCCGCAGAAGTGACACGCGGCTGGGAGATCCGTGTACAAACTAAAGAACTTATTGCAGGGTACCGCTCTATGCAGCACCCTCCAGCTGAGATCCCCAGGGTGCATGGGAAGAACCCCCTCGTAAAGGGACTTCCACTGGGGACCCCCCTCACCTCCAGGTGGAAAGACTGACCGCCATGGCGTGTCGGGACGGTGGACAAGGGCTAGGAAGTGGAGGGTGTGGAGTAGCAGCCCATAAAGGTACCTCCTGTTTGCATCCATGAATGGGATTGTGGGTGTCAATGAAAGACGGCTCAAGTTGTGTGGATTCGGCTCCTGGGTAAGGCTGCGGGGCCTGGGCCCGACGAGCAGCTCAGCTTGAGTCGATCCGCACACCTGAGCCGCACTGACATTCGTTGAGGCAGGGCAAGGGTCGGCCAGGACCCCGCCCTCTGCCAGAGGAGGGGATTCCCGGCCTGAGGCAACCATGTTCCAGACTCTCTGTGGGTCCTGATAGAAGCCGGGCAGCCTCTGCAAAGCAGCACGGCTGACGCCCGCCGGTGGTAGCTGCATATCTTCGTGAAGACAGCAGCCCCTCCGGAGGAAGAAACTCGCCAACACGTGCCACCTGGGAGGGTGCTCGGCGTACAGGAATCTCTGCAGAGTCCTGAGGCGGAGAGCCGCCAGTGGTGTGCGTACACACACCAGCGACTGTCTGCCCTTTCCTACTGGGAGACTCAGTACCGCTGCAGAGACCCAGTGTATCCTGTTACCCCAGAGGAAGTCCACTAGCTTCCTCTGCATTCTCGGGACAAAAGGGGCAGGGGGGCCAAGGTGACCATCCGGTACCACAACATGGAGGCCACCAGCTGGTTTATGACCACCACCCTGCCTCGATAGGAAAGCACCCTGAGAAGGCCTGACCAGCGCCCCAGCCGGGCCATGACCTTTGTCTCCAGGTCCTGCCAGTTCGCCAGCCAGGTCTCCCCAGAAGGACTCCCAGATAGAGAAGACAGCTAGTGCTCCACTCAAAAGCTCTCATCTCCGGCAGGGAGTCCACCTGCCACTGGCCTACTAAGAGTCCGGAACGTTTCGCCCAGTTGATCCTCGCGGAGGATGCCACCGAGAAAACATCTTGGCACTCACGCATCCTCCGCAAGTCACAGGGGTCTGTCATCATGAGGAGTACGTCATCGGCGTAGGCCGAGAGGACGATCCCCATGTCCGGTTCGCGCAGAACCAGACCTGTCAGCCTTCGCCGAAGAAGGCTGAGGAATGGCTCGACACAGATCGCATACAGTTGACCAGACATGGGGCACCCTTGACGCTCTCCTCTTCGGAAGGGAATAGGTCCTGTCAATGATCCGTTAATCTTAACTAGGCACTCTGCGGCAGAGTACAGGAGCCGAACTCTGGCCACAAAGTGTGGTCCGAGCCCAAAAGCCTGCAGGGTGCCCACCAGGAAACTGTGGTCCACCCGGTCAAACGCCTTCTCCTGGTCAAGAGAAAGAAACGCTGCCGGGGTCCCAGTCTCCTGGAGTAGGTGGATCAGGTCCCGTACTATGTGGACATTGTCCTGGATGGAGCGGCCCGGGACTGTATAAGATTGGTCAGGATGGACCACCTGTCCAATTACCGAACCCAGACGGTTGGCCATTGCCCAGGCGAAGATCTTGTAGTCCACGCACAAGAGGGAGACCGGCCGCCAGTTCTTTAGCAGGCAGAGGTCTCCCTTCTTGGGCAGTAGGACCACAACAGCTCTTCGCCATGAGAGGGGCATTTCTCCAGTGGCTAGGCTCTCCCCTAGGACAAGGCTGTAATCATCCCCCAGGACATCCCAAAAAGCCTGATAAAACTCAACACTCAGTCCATCCAAGCCAGGGGACTTGCCCCTCCGGAGTTGCCGAAGGGCAGTGGACAGCTCCTCCCAAGTCAGGGGGCGTCCAGACGCACTGCGTCCTCTGGGCTGACCTTAGGCAAATCCTTCCAGACTTCATTACACGCCTCCGCATTTGACGGATCAGGTGAGAATAAGGACCGATAGAATGAACGGACTTCTTTGTTAATTTCTTCGGGGTACGTGATGGAGGAGCCATCGGCAGCCAGCAGCTCTACTAGCTGCTTTTGAACCCCCCGCCACCTCTCCAACGAGTAGAAGAAGGGTGAGCCACAGTCCAAATCCTGCAGCATTTGGATCCGTGACCTCACGTACGCACCTCGGGACTGATGGAGCTGCGTCCTTCTCCTGGTATTCCTGCCACAGCTGCTGGTCTCCAGCGGTCGGACCGAGGCGGGACTCCAGGTCAAGCAACGCTCTCTCAAGCCGCTCAATCTCAGAGCCCCGCCTCTTTGTCGACCCCCTAGTGTACTCCCGACATAAAAACAGGATTTGGCTTTGCCCACATCCCACAACAGCCGTAGGGAGCAGAAGTCTCTCCGCCTCTCCTTCCAGGTGTCCCAGAACGCTCGGAACGAATCCCGGAATTGGCTGTCCCCCAGCAGCTGGTTGTTAAAATGCCAATACCCGGATCCCACCCGAGGGTGTAGTGGAATAAATTCCATCCACACAAGGTGATGATCCGAGCACGACACTGGCTGCATGGAGGACGCCGACACGCGGGAGACGTAGGCCCGAGAGATATATATGCGGTCTATCTTGGAACCCCCCTCTCTAGACCTTCTCGAGAAGGCGCTAGAGTCGGGGTGAAGATTCCGCCAGCTGTCCACCAAGTCAAAGGAGCCGACTTGCTCCTTTAACTTTTTTGCCGATGCTGGGTCGCGTTGGAGGCCCGAGCAGTCCTCCACCTCGAGGGTACAATTGAAATCTCCCCTGAGGATGATGCAGTCCCCAGGATCGATGGAGCTCAGCAGGGTGGACAGCTGACAGAATAGGCGTGTCTGCATCACACCGCGCTTCGGAGCGTACACATTGATAAAATTCAATGGTACGCCATCCAGGCGCACAACCAGGTGGAGCAGACGGCCGTGCGCAACGTCTTGAGCCCTTTCGATTTCTGGCTGGAAGGTCGGGGCCAACAGGATCGCCACCCCGCTAGAAATGGAGCTGAGGTGGCTCATGTAGACCCCGTCCTGCCACTCCAGGAGCCAAGCAGACTCGTCCCCAGGGATGGTATGGGTTTCCTGCAGGAAACTCACCGCATAGCGCCCATCCCTGAGGACTGAGAGATTGTTATGCCTGCGAAGAGGACCCCTGCTGCCGTTTACATTGAGACTAGCTATGGTAAGTTTCATGGCGGGAGCACACTAGGCCTCAGCAGCTGTGCTCATTCCGGTGAGAGCGGAGGTGCCCTCTACCACACTGTCCCGAAAGAAAGCAAGGATACCTTTTGCTTTCCGGGCTCGAGCGGTACCAACGACACCCTGTGACCCACCATCCCCCGTAGGAGTGAGGCTGCTTCTCCCTCTGATGTCCCTTACCAGGTCATCCAGGAAAGATCTTAGTTGCCGTCTGTCGTTCCCCAACACCGCATTCCTCTTCCCCTTTCCCTTCCGTCTGAGGATGACTCTCAGGGACTTCACCAGCCTCGGCATGATGGGCCAGCGAAGCGAGGCTAGTTGAGGCCGGTGCTTGGCACCCTCAGAGGTGAGAATGAAATGCTTAATTTCCTCTACAGGTATCAATGGGGATTTCTCAGGAGGGGTGAGGATGTCCGTTGTCTCACTATCGAAGGAGTCCCCCTCCAACCCTTCACTGCAGATAGATTCCCCATCGTCCTCCCCGCATGTTTCAATAGATGGCTGCGCTTGTGACCCACACCGCGCAGCAGGTACCTCGCTCTTACCTGCCCGCTCCACCGTCGCATCAGCCTCATCCACATTTGCAACAGTGGAGGGACAATCCCCAGGGACTCCCTGCAAGCCATTAATTGCTGGGGTCGACGTGCATAGAATATCGTCCTCCCCAGGGGGCAGGTATAGAGGGGTACCCGGCACCTTTGGTCCAAGCGATTCACAAGCAGCCTGGTGCTGAGAATGAGAGAGCTTTGTCTCGTCTCCCCTTACACTATTCGATACATTTGCCTCCAGGGAGGCGCTTACTAGTAAGTCCTGGGTGGAGGCCTCCAGGGCTGCCTCATTTGTGCAAACAGAGCTATCACAAGCTTTCTGTACAACCACACCAGCTACCCCAGGACTGGTGGCTACATCTGGGGACTCAGGTTTGGAACTAACATCCGCCCGGATTCCCACCCCTTCCTGGGACTCCCGTGCATCTACTCCCCCTGCCCTCTTACGGGAACATTTCCTTCTCCTCTTCACGCCGGAGGAGCACACAGGTGCAGGCTTCACCGATGGGGTGGTGCTCTCTGTTTCCATCGCCCCGTCTGCTTGCGCACCTCCCCGAGCCCCACGCTCCACTTCAGGCGAAATGGGCGTGAGCTCTGCAGCCTCAGAGGCCGACTTCTTAGGGTGTTTGGATTTCTTCTTTGCCTTATTACTCTGCACAGACTCCACCCCGTCCCCCACCTGAGCCACAGGGAGAGGAGCAGGGACCGACCCAACCATAGGAGTAGGGGCAGGGTGAGGGGCCGGGGCAGGATCAGGGGCTGGGGGCAGGGTCAGTTGCAGGCGCAGGTGCACGCGCAGGAGTAGGATCGGGCAGAGGTAGCTGGGGCACTGGTGCCCGAAGTGGGCTCCCTCGGGTTCCGGGTGGTAGGACAGTCCCTCTGACAGTGCCCCACCTCCCTGCACGCATGGCACCGTGGGTGCTCGGAGTTCCAATACACCTGATAATCTATCGCCTCGTGCCGGACAGTAAACTGGCCCTCAACATCGTCCTCCCTTTCCAGCTGCATGAATACCTGACGCCGGAAAGAGATTACGGTGCGGAGGGTGCGTCTCTTAAATTTGTGCGTCTCCTAAACAGGCCAGTGGGGGAAGCAGGTTCTCATTCGGAATGAAAGGCTTAACATGCCCAAGCACGATACGTTGCGTGGGGGCCGTCACCAGCTCCATCGGTAAAAATATTGTTTTCTACCGTGACTCCCCTGCTTAGAGCCCGGTGCACTAACTCTTCATTCGCTAGATAGAACACCGCCTTTCCGAACTCCTTTTCGGTGGCCAAAATGCCGCCTTTCCCCACCAGGTCCTCCATGGCCTCCGCACACCTTTCTAGTGTCATTCCGGGGTGCAAAATACATTGCACCCCGCGTTCCATCTTCACCGACTGAAACGGCGTTGTCCGAGGCTGGGGAGGCAGCCACCCTTGCGTAACTCCCCGCAGGCCCGTGACTCCCTGGAGACTGGTCCGGCATGCTGGCGCTGTTTCCAGTCCGCGAATTTTACAGCGGTGCCGGTTAGAAGTCCTGGAGCGAATCGACTAACTGGCCAGGAAAGTTTGCAGCCGAGAGTTCCTCGCTGGCTCAGCGCCAGGAAAGGCTCCGTCGGACTTGCAGAAACCCAGGCCGGGAGAGGTCGAAACGTCCTTTCAGATGCTCCGGCTCCGACACCGGACGAAAATCAGGAAGATAAAGGAGGAGGAATGTTGCCCCGATGTCAATGGGGGGGAACGACAGCATTTGCCTCCGGTTTTGGAGCGAACCGGCTTCCTGGCGAGTTGCCAGCGGCCGCAGCTGGAGCTATGCAGTTAGCAGCCGCCGACGAACCCTGTCCAAACCGGCAGTAAAACTCCACACCGAGCTTCCACACCAGCGCCGTCACTCACTCTGTTGTCCAAGAGACTTTCAGAGCCACCTCCAAAGTATTCCACGAACTTTATCCAGTAGTTTTGCCTCGATTTCTCCCAGCTCAGTCAGCACTCTGTGTCTGACCCTGGGAGTGTGTGATGGGACAGTGTAGAGGGAGCTTCACTCTGTGTCTGACCCTGGGAGTGTGTGATGGGACAGTATAGGGGGAGCTTCACTCTGTGTCTGACCCTGGGAGTGTGTGATGGGACAGTGTAGAGGGAGCTTCACTCTGTGTCTGACCCTGGGAGTGTGTGATGGGACAGTATAGAGGGAGCTTCACTCTTGACTCACCCTAGGAGTGTGTGATGGGACAGTGTAGAGGAAGCTTCACTCTGTGAATCACTCTTGGTGTGTGTGATGGGACAGTGTAGAGGGAACTTCATTCTGTGTCTAACCCTGGGAGTGTGTGATGTGATTGTGTAGAGGTAGCTTCAGTCTGTGTCTGACCCTGGGAGTGTGTGATGGGACAGTGTAGAGGGAGCTTCACTCTGTGTCTGACCATGGGAGTGTGTGATGGGACAGTGTAGAGGGAGCTTCACCCTGTGTCTAACCGTGGGAGTGTGTGCTGGGACAGTGTAGAGGGAGCTTCACTCTGTGTCTGACCCTGGGAGTGTGTGATGGGACAGTGTAGAGGTAGTTTCACTGAGCACCAGCTTTTAACAAAACATCTTTCACAATATGAAATGTGAAACTGTGCTGATTACTTCTGTTCTCAGTGCTTGTAACGGAAACTGGACTGATGATCTGGACAATACAAGCATTCTGTGGTCAAACGGTACTGAAGAGGATGAGGACCATATCTCCTGCTATGAGAACACCACGCTCTTCTTCGTCTCCTGTTGCCAGTATCTGGCTGTTGCTTTTGTATTCTCAAGGGGAAGGCCCTTCCGGCAACCCATCTACAGAAACTGTGAGTCGTGTCTGTGTGTCTGTGTGTTTGTGTGCGTTGTGTTCTGGGGTTGCAGCCCTGTCTCACTCTCCATCCTAACAATCTGATTATGGGAGACACAGTGGGTAGAACCACCGCCTCACACCTCAAGAGGCCTGGATTCAATCCCGACCTCTAATGTTGTGTTTGGAATTTGTCCCTGTGACTGTAGTGGATTTCTCCCCCCGGGTGCTCTAGTTTCCTCTCACGTGCCAACTGTCAAGTCAAGTTTTATTGTCACCTAACTATATACAGGCATACTGTCAAACAGGACAATGTTTCTCTGGACCAGGGTGTAAAGCATTGTAGTACCTGTAACACACGTAACCCACAATAACTTATGAAAGTAAGGATGAAATCTACAGATGGATTACACATAAACAACTAAAGTGCATAAATTAAATATTGTAAGGTACAGAACAGATTAACTAGTGACACCTTGAATGCGAAGCAGAAGGGAGTTCAGAAACCTAATGGCCAGAGGAAAGAAACTGTTTCCCATCCTGACTGTTCTTGTTTTTATGCATCGGAGTCTCCAGCCTGATGGTTGAAAGTCAAAGAGGATGCTGGTTGGACACAGTACATGATAATTACAGTAAATATACTCTGTGTGTATTTATATAATAGATAAGTAGTGCAAAAATAAAATAGAACAAAAGTCATGTGGTAGTGATCATGGGTTCAACGTCCATTCAGAAATAGGACAGCAGAGGTGAAGAAGCAGCTCCTGAATCGTTGAGTGTGTCTTTTCACGCTCCTGTACCTCTTCCCTGATGGTCACTGTAATTTCAATCCTTTGTGTAGTTGGGCGGTAGGAAAACGGGAGAAGAGCATAGGTTACGGGAAAATGGAGACACGAGAGACTGCAGATGCCAGAATCAGGAACAAGAAGAGAACTCATGAGCAATGCACTTAGAATGCTGGAGGAATTTGGCCAAGTCAGGCAACATCTGTGGAGAGGAATAAACAGTTGATGTTTGGGCCACGACCTTTCATCACAGGGTTTTTTAATACTATGGACTAATACCATTAAGCAAGGGGTCCTCGGACCACAGGTTGGGATCCCCTGCTTCATCAAGACTGGAAAGGAAAGGGGTAGAAGACAGAATAAGGTGGCGGGGAAAGGGGAGGAGTTCAAGCTGGCAGGTGATGGGTGGAAGAGTTTAAGGGCAAAAGGAGGGACTGAGGAGGTCAGGCAGCATCAGTGGAGGGATACGGACAATTTCAAGTTTCAAGAACGTGTATTCAGCCCTACACATGAATACAGCCAAACAAAACAGCATGCCTCCTGGACCTAGGTGCAGAGCACAGAACTAATAGTCACACACATTACATATAATTATGGTAGCAGAAAATCGTACAGTTACAAAAAAAAATGTTATGTAGCCCAAGTCTCTGAGTGTCATGGCCTATAGATTGATGGTGCACGGATGATGTCCTGAGGCCACGTTTCTGCAGAGCAAGCCTGTAGCTGTTCCTCGTATTGCACAGTTCAGCCACAGGCGAATGCAATTCAGCTTGACTCCTACTGAGCAAACACTGGAGGGGAGCACCAACGGGAAGGGGCATGCGCAGAATCCAGTGGCACACAGCTGCCTCTGGCGACCCCATGGCACAAGGGCCTTGTCCACGCAACTGCCCTGCTCTCGGTCCACAAGTCAAGTCAAATTTATCATCTAATATATACATGTATACCATCAAACGAGACAACGTTTCTCCAGACCGGGGTGTAAAGCACTGTACTACACATAACATATGTACTATACATAGTAAATTGGGAAATGAACCAATGAGTTGGACTTTCAGTATTCTACATTAGTAATGTCCAACAGAGTCTTGTGATCACAACAAAAACTTCCAAAACAATCACCTGCACCTCCTGACACCCTCTTTCCTGGGTGGCTAAAGCAGAACGCACAGGGTGTGCTACAAGTCCAGCTTCACCTATCCCACAACTCACTGGTGGGGCAGACTTGCAGTACTGGATGTTCTTGTTCTGGTAGCAAAAGGGACTACTGATACTGGAATTGGAGCAAAAATCAATGCTGGGGGAACTGAGTGGTTGGACAGTATCTATGGAATGGACAATCTGATTTGTCCTGATTTAGGGTTTCCACCCAAATCATCAGCATTTCTTTCCCTCACCTCCACAGATGCTGCCCAACCCACTGAGATGCTTCAAGTAGGTTGTAGGAAAATGTGGGGAGTAGGATTGATGGGACGAAGGTGGCTCTGTTTCTCAGGAAAATTGGAGATGGGGAATAACAGGCATAAAGAGTGTTCACAAAGCCTAAGCAAGGAGGTTTGCATGGTAAACAGAGAGAGAATAATGCAGATCAGCTTGGGAGTTTATTGATTCTCCACTTTTTGTGTTTCAGACTTATTTATGGGATGTGTTCTGATCCTGTATGGCTTCATCTTCCTGATTATGATGTACCCAATCGAAAGTATTAATTATTTCTTCAAGGTAACAGAAGTGGGGTTACAGTTTCTCTTTGGGATTCAGTTGTGTGTTTAATCCATGCAGACCAAGATGCCCCATCCAGGCTGGTCCCACATGCTCATGTTTGACCTGTAACCATCTAAACCCTTCCCATCAATGTACATGTCCAACGGTCTTTTAAATATTGTTATTTACCTGCCACAACCACTTCCTCTCGCCTAGCAGCTCTTTCTTTATAGACACAAGGCATTCTGTAGATGCTGGAAATCTTGAGCAGCTCACACAAAATGCTGGAGGAACTCAGCAGGTTAGGCAGCATCTGAGGTGCTCTGTTGGTCAGGGGTCGAACATGGATGTTGCATCTTAGCTGTCTGACTGAAACGTAAGCCAGGGCATTACAATATGGGGAGCAAGATGTTGCCCTCTCCATACAGCTGATGAACCCAAAGAAACGGCAGAGATCGACGCAGTTTGGTTCCAGCAGCCTCACAGGAGTTGCCAGTCAGCGTTGCACTCAACGTAGGACCTCCTTAGGGACTCCAGCTCCAGACTTTTCCCTCAAGGTTTACTCCTCATGTTTGGGTATAGCCGCAAGGCATGGAGGTTTGAGATCGAGAGTTTTATTTCACCTAGATAAGCTGACGATCCCCATCTGCACAAAGGAACTGATTTTAAGGCTGTAGTAACCTGCCTTTGCTCCTTCTCCTGTTAGTAGAAACGGTTCCGCTGGGCTTCGAAGCTAAGCTGCACATGAAGGCCAGGAGTTGGACTTGGTTTACAGTGACTATTTGAGGCGCATGCCATTCGGAGCATTTAATAGGCAGTGGGAGCTTGTCCCTAATACCGCTTGCCGCTTTGACAACCTTAAGGCACCAGACAGCACCAATGAAGTAGAATAAACAGTTGATGTTTCAGATTATGACTTGATCAGGGCTGAATCTTGATGTAGGGTCTTGGCCCAAGACATTGACTGCTTTACCCTCCCTCACAGATGCTGCTTGACCTGCTGAGTTCTATCATTTTTGTGAATGTTGCTCATTCCACACAGATACCTCCCTTTGCTTTAGAAAAAAATGTTGCTCCAGGAGTTCCTGTTATCTCTCCCCTCTTGCCTTTAACCTATGCACTCTAGTTATTGATTTCCACATCTCTGCAGTTCACCCTTGGGCAAGGTGTAGTACCAACTTAACCCCCCACCCCCCGATCAGGGTCATGTGAATCCATGGGAGCAGGTGGTGGATGGTCGTATGAGCAGCCAGTACAAATCACAAGTCCTGGTTATGGGTCCACTGACGTCAGGCAGACAATCTCTGAAGATTATTGATAATGGCTGGGGTCACCCGTCTGGTAAAGACACTGCCCGGAAGGTGGCAATGGCAAACAACTTATGTAGAAAGAATTTGCCAAGAACAATCTTGGTCATGAAAAGACCGTGATTGCCCACGTCATACAACATGGCACATCATGATGACAATGGCAATCCCTGAGAAAAAGACTGCATTTACCTAATCCATACCACTCATGGTTTTATACACCTCTACTTGGTCAGATTACAGACCTATTGAGGTTCCATTCAAACCCAGCTGCCTCTGGGTGGTAGAGTGGACCACATTGGTGGTGGAAGCTGTTTGAACATAGGAATCGGAAGCACGAGTTAACTCCTCAGACCAACTCTGCCATTCAAGCTGATCTGACTGTAACATAAATGTAGAATGCCACTGTACAGTACGAGCCCTTTGCCCACAGTGTTGGGCCGACCTTGTAACCTATTCCACCATCAATCTAACCCTTCCCTCCTGCACAGCCCATAACCCTACATTTTATTTCATCCATGTGCTAATCTAAGAGTCTCTTAAATGTCCCTATTGTATCGTCCTCTACCACGACCCCTGGCAGTCCATTCCAAGCACCCAACACTCTGTGTTTTAAGAAAAAACGCCTCTGACATCTTCCCTAAACTTCCCTTCACTCACCTTAAATCAGTGGCCCCAACCTTTTTTATGCCACCGACCAACACCATTAAGCAAGGGGTCCTTTGGTTTTGGGTATTTCCACCTCAGGAAGAAGACACTGGCTGTCCATTTTACCTATGTCTTATCTACTCAAGTAAGTTTCATCCCCCTCCATATCAAGAATCCATTTCCCTCTGCCTTCAAGATATTTGGACTTTGTTTCCCCAGCCCTCTGTTGAAGAGAGTTCCAAAGACTGGCGATCCCTTGTCACCGGGACTTGCCAGATATTAGAGCTTGTGTCAAGACTGTGTTAGTCAGTGAAAACAAAGTAGGACTGTCCTTAAGTTGTATAGTTAATCCACTCCACCATTTCATAAGACCATGGATAATTCCAAGGCTCTGTTTCCATCCTGTATGATTCTGTTCTGGGCAGAAGTTGTTTCTCTGTATCTACCTTGTCATGGTTGTGATCTGTGACATTTGGGGAAGGGGGTTGGTGGGGGGAGAGATTAAGAGGAGATCTGATCTTCCAAACAACGTCCAGTGTGGTCTTGCAAGTGTCCTTGTGTCACAAGTCAATCACTTGCCTCCAGATGAATAGATGTTGCAAGGGTCTATTCTGGGGGCTCCAGTATCTGCCCACATCCCAACTGCATGCAGATCAGTGAGTTAATTGACCCTAGTGTGTATGTCTGGGGGTAGCTGATGGGAATATTGTCATTGGGTATATTTAAAGTGGAGGTTGATAGACTCCTGATTAATAAGGGGTGTCAGAGTTACAGGGAGAAGGCAAGAAAATGGGGTTAAGAAGAGAGATAACTTGGCCATGATGTGAGGGCAGAGTAGACTCGCTGGGCCAAATGGCTTAATTCTACTCCTATGTCTTATGGTCTTAAGGACTGTGGGGAAAACAAAATGGGAAGGGAGTAGAGTGAATGAGATCAAAAGATCGTCATGGTAACCTGACAATGGAACTGTCCATCTTTCTTCCTCCCAGCTGGTCTGCGTCCCCCTGGATTGGCGGAATAAGATGCTGCTTTTAATCGCAGCCAACCTGGTCCTTGCATTTCTAGTGGAGGTGAGTATCTGGAATTGGAGAATCCGAATGTGCAGGTTGAGCGAGACCAGGACTAGAGGGTCACAAGTGTCGAATCCTGGTGCTCTTGCAATCCAATGCTTCTTTGGAAGTTAAGAATGAGATGTAAAACTTGCTGGTGATGATTGTTTTATCGAGCGTTGCAAGAACAAGGAAACGAGGGGAGGAGTGTGATGAGAAATGAAGATGGAAAGAAGAGATGAACAGGGAAAGAGCAGAGAAAGAGAACGAACAAAGATGATCTGGCCTTCTTGTACCAGACCACTGATTCCACTGATATCCCAACAGATAACAGTTAGAACTTAAAACAGTACAACACAGGCTCTTCAGCCCACAATGTTGTGCTGAACCAATTAATTATTAATCAAATGGCAGGCTAAACTAATCCCTTCTGCCTACGAAATATCCATATCCTTCCACTTTCCTCAATTCAGCTCCATAAGACCGCAAGATACAGGAGCAGAATTAGACCATTCCGCCTGGCGAGTCTGCTCTGCCATTTCATCATGGCTGGTCCAATTTTTCTCTCAGCCCCAATCTCCTGCCTTCTCCCTCCATCCCTTCATGCACTGACTAATCAAGAATCTATCAACCTCTGCCTTAAATATACATAGTGACATGGCCTCCACGGCTGCCTATGGCAAAAAATAACAGATTCACCACTCTCTTGCCAAAGAAGTTCCTCCTCATCTGTGTTTTAAAAGGATATTCCTCCATTCTGGGACTGTGTCCTCTGGTTCAATTCAAGTTTAATTATCATGAATACAGCGAAACGAGACAGCGTTACTCTGGGGTCAAGGTGCAAAACGCAATACCAACAGTCACGCACGGCACAAAGCATCATATATACAAGATAGCAAGCACATAAAGGTATCAGTAAGATATAGTCATGCAAAAAAAAAGTCCAGATCCTGAGTCCATAAATGCTGCAGAAATCTGCAGTCGACCACAAATTAGCTTGTCTTCTGTCAAGTGGAGCGCACCAGCTCTGACACCTCTCTCCTGGCAGCTGTAAACAGACAGCACTGCAGCTTGAGGCCTAGTCCTCGCACATGCAAGATATCAGTGAAATACAGCCATGCAAAAAAAATAATATACACGTGCATATCTGAATGTATCTTTAAAATCCCAGATTATCTGCCTCTACCACCATCCCAGGCAGTGCATTCCAGGCACCCATCACTCTCTGTATTTAAAAAAAAACTTGCCCTTCACATCTTTTCTTTGTAATTATCCCTTCTCACCTAAAATGCATGCCCTCTGGTATTAAATGTTTCAACCCTGAGGAAAAAATACTGCCTCTCTATTCTATTTATGCCTTTCATAAACTTATAAACCTCTATCAGATCTCCGCTCTGCCTCTGGCAGTCCAAAGAAAACAACCCAGCCTCTCATGATAGCACATTCCCTCTAAACCAGGCAGCATCCTGGTAAACCTCTTCTGCACCCTCTCCAAAGCTTCACCATCCTTCCTATAATTGCACAACTAGAACTGTATGCAATACTCCAGATGCGGCCTGACTCGAGCTTTATAAAGCTGAAGTTCATGAATTAAGTGGCCAGACTCAAGCAAGATGTTTCCATAAAAAATACAGAGGCAACTGTAGCCATGGGAAAACTCACTGAAGTATAATGAAAATACAAACAAGTATAAAAAAGTTAACTTACAAGAATCCAAATAAGCTTTGGGTGAAAGATGTAATATTTAAGGGGACCTTGGGGGAAACTTCTTCAGTCAGAGGGTGGTGAGAACACAAATGGTGAATGAGGGTTCGATTTCAACATTTGAGAGAAATTTGGATTGGTACATGGGATGAGAGAGATGTGGAGGACTACGGTCCAGGTGCAGGTGGATGGGACTAGACAGAAGACTGGTCTGTCGTGGACTAGGTGTGCCGAGGGGCCTTTTCCCATGCTGTAGTGCTCCGTGAGTTATCCAAACCTGCTCATTGGTGGAAGTGAGGAAGTAGGAAGCAAGGGAGTACTTGGGTTCCTGGGATTGGCTGGCTGGGTGAGTGATTCAGTTGTTGGTGTTTGGTGATTGGTGGCATAAGTCAGTCAGACCTCTGGGATGGAGGGAAATCAAATTAACCTGTATACATGACAGGGTGGCAGAGCTGGGAAAGCTGCTGTCTCTCAGCTCTAGAGAGCCGGGTTCGATCCCCCACCCCCCACCCCGGGCACTGTGTAGTGTGTGTGTGTATGTACATTCACACATCCCGATAACAGACTTGGGCAGTAGTTGCCACTCTAAACCTTTTGGAAGTGAATGGCAAAATTTGGGTGGAGTTGATGGAAAAGCAAAGAGAATGAACTGGGATCGGTGTAGATAGGTGGCTGATGGTCAGCACGGACTCAGTGGGCCAACAGCCTGTTTCTATGCTGTTTAAGTATGTTCTGAAATATAATCTGGGGTTAGAGAACTATATGTGACATGTAAAGTTAGAGATTTGATCTGATTGATTGGATTTGATCGGATTGGACTTGTTGATGTTACCTGTGTTGTTTCGGAAGAACTAGACTACGGTAATGAAGGTAGAAATCAATCAGGAGTGTGTTGTTCCAGTTTCCCATTCCCACGATAATCTGGTGAAATCTGTTTATTATTGTCACATGTACCAAGGTACAGTCTTGTTTACTGTTCATACAGATCAAATCATCACCTCAGTACATTGAGGTAGTGCAAGGGAAAACAATAACAGAATAAAGTGTTACAGTTATAGAGAAAGTGCATCGCAGACAGATGGTAAGGTGTAAGGGTCGTGACGAATTAGCTTGAGGTCAAGAGTCCTTCTCATTGCAATTAAGAATCATTGAGTGCTCATGTAAGAGCAGATGCACAACCACAATGCAAACAGGAAAGACCATTGAAACAGTCAGCCTTTCTCCATTAATGGCAGCCGTCCACGTCTCTGACTGCACGTTACACCCTGGAGCCCATGGGACAGGTTGGGTTTCCTACAAGCACAGTCACGTGATGGTTCACCAAACGGTTTTGTACAGGTGGTGGTCATTCAACCTATCATATCTGTGTGGGCGGCTTGAAGTCAATCGGGTTAATCACATACCTTGTACCAATATGTTTAAAGCAGTAGGTGGAGACTTGGGTTCAGTCCCAAACACAGACACTGTGTGTGTTCAAAGTACATTTATTATTAAAGTATGCATTATACAGCCTTGAGATTCATCTCTTAACAAGCTGCCACAAAACAAAGAAACCCCAAAAGAACCTATTTTTTTTTAAAAATGACCATCAAACACCCAATGTGCAGAGAGGAAAAAAAAATAAATCAGGCAAACAATAAACATAAGCAAGTTGCTGAAGTCGACAAAGAGAGTCCTGTCCATAGACCCCTTAGTTCAGTGCAGTGCAGGGCAGAGCAGTGAGTTGAACCAGCCTGTCCCTTAACTCGGGGCCCCGACACCATAACCTTTTCAATCTGGCCGGCGCTTAAATCATTATCCATCATTGGGTTCAGTCTCTTCGATGCACTCTAGGGCCAGGACCCTGCCACCTAGATTCGGTCTGTACCCGACCTTCCCAGTTTGGTCTGGAGCCTATATCGATTCAACATCGGGTCTTCCTCACTCCCACCTCAGTCCTGCCACATTGATTTGCCTCCAAGTCCAAAGGGAAGTTGCAGTCTATTGCTTGCGATGATCATTTGCCAGAAAAAATGTGGTTAACAAAGTATTTAGTTGTTTTCCTTGTTTTGTTGGCCACCAGCCAGAAGCTGCTGAGATTCACCAGTGTCATCTTAATCCATAATCACTGGATACAAATATGTGGGTGTGTATATGCACGCATGAGAGTCTGTGAGTGGGGTGTGTGTGTGTGTGAGAGTCTGTGTGTTGGTGTTGGGGTGTGTGTGTATGTATATGAGAGTCTGTGAGTGGGGTGTGTGTGTGTGTGTGTGAGAGAGAGAGTGCGTGTTGGTATGTGTGTATGAGAGTCTGTGTGTTGGTATGTCTGTAAGAGACGGGCATGAAAGTGTGTGTGAGTGTTTGTGCACGCATGAGAGTCTGTGTTGGTGTGTGTGAGAGAGAGTCTCTGGTGTGTGTGAATGTGAGTGTATGCATATGAGAGTGTGTTCGTGTGTGTGAGTGTGTTTGTGCACACATGAGAGTCTGTGTTGGTGTGTGTATGAGAGTGCCTCTGTTGATGTATGTGTGCGGGTGAGAGTCTGTGTGTTGGTGTGTGTGTGTGTGTGTGTGTGTGTGACATTTTGTATGCCCTCCCTATGACCGTATGGATTCCGTCAGGGTGCTCTCCCACATCACAACGACGTAAGGTCGTTTGGTTAATCAGCCGCTGTAAAATGCACCCACCCATCTCCCCAGTATGTGGGTGGGGGGTGGAGTTGATGGGAATGCAGGGAGAAAAAAAATGTGGCTGGTGTGAACAGGTGGTTGATGGTTGGCATGGACTCGATGGCCCCAAGGGCCTGTTCCTGTGAGATGTATCTCTATGACTCTAATCCATGTACTCCAGTGCAGGGGAGATCCAGCCCTGAAGAAAGGCCGAAAAATTATTCCCATCTGGGCTAGAGCTCAATTTCAGCTGGTATTCCTTGGGATTTGCTGTCCCATGTGGAGGAGTGTAGAGACTGGGAGGGGCCGTTGTGTGTCACAAGTTGTAGACAAAGTGGATATGGAGAGGATGGCAGGAAAGTCTCAAACCAGAGGACACAGCCTCAGAATAGAGGTACATCTATGTAGAACAGAGATGAGGAGGAATTTCTTTAGCCAGAGCAATCTGTGGAATTCATTGCCACAGGCAGTGGTGGAGCCCAAGTCATTTGGTATTTTTAAGGCAGAGGCTGATAGATTCTTGATTAGTCAGGGCATGAAGGGATAAGGGGAGAAGTCAGGAGATTGGGGCTGAGAGAGAAAATGCATCAGCCATGATGAAATGGTGGAGCAGACTCGATGGGCCAAATGGCCTAATTCTGCACCTATACCTTATAATCTTATGTTGTATGTTAGAAGCATGGACAGTGAGCAAGGGAGGGATGCTGACATACTCTGCTACCTCGTTCCCCAGTGAGATTCAGCACTTTGGTCAAGAGATGGGAAGGAAACTCACTCTGCAGGGAAAACCAAATGTTCTTAATCATGCATTTTCTTTCTTTTTTTTGTTGCGTTCTTGCAGAATCTCATATGTACCTATGGCGTCCAGTGGCTGAAGACTCTGTGTTCTGGAGACTCTGAGTGTCCGGTCTCAGGTAGTGACGCACAGGTGGGTGCACAGGACACGGTGGGATCCCAGCTCTGTTATGGTACATTTTCGAGTAAAAGGGTGGCAGAAATGTGCCAATGACATGACCATGACCCCACCCCAACATCTCCCTTCTCCAATCCCTCCCATTTTCTCCTGTCCTGACTCCTGAAACCCTCCCTTCTCTCCTTCACTCTCCCCCTGCAACACTCCTTCTCTCCATGACCCTACCCCTTTCTCTCTCCTGCACCACCCCTCCCCGACTCAGACTCTTCTCACACCCGTCCTGACTCTCGACCCTACCCCCTCCTTCCTGCACCCTGCCACTATGTTTGGGTGAAGCCTCTTGTTAGGACATTGTTCCTGCACTTTCCCACCCGCTCCCCCCAGTAATGTGTTGTGTTGTGTGGCTCTTCCCCAGGTGGGCGCAGACCCCGCAAGGGAGACGGTCGGAAGGGGGCTCTGGTGCCAGCGTGGACGCCTCCCCAAGGACAAGTACAAACGCCTGACCCGCGAACTGCTGCTTGACCCTGACTGGCCTCCTAAGCCCAAGACCTGCACCAGGGCTAGTGCCGTCCCCGGTGCCAGCCAAAGCCGCTGCTGGCAAGGCTGGGAGCCGGCAGACTCCTCCGCACAGTCCTGACCAGCTGGGGGTATCCGGGGGCAGTGGGGCGGAAGGAGGGAGAGGGGGACATTCAGCGGGCACGGTGTAAGGTGATCCTTGTAGGGCGGGGAGATGAACCCCAACAACAACCACCAACTGTGACACGCAAATGCGAGGAATTTTGCAGATGCTGGAAATTCAAGCAATACACATCAAAGTTGCTGGTGAACACAGCAGGCCAGGCAGCATCTCTAGGAAGAGGTACAGTGGACGTTTCGGGCTGAGACCCTTCGTCAGGACTAACTGAAGGAAGAGCGAGCCCGTGCAGTTGCTCTTCCTTCAGTTAGTCCTGACGAAGGGTCTCGGCCCGAAACATCCACTGTACCTCTTCCTAGAGATGCTGCCTGGCCTGCTGCGTTCACCAGCTACTTTGATGTGCGTTGCATCAACTGTGACGGCTTGTCCTGGGTGTGTAACACATCTGAGGGTGAATGGAAGATGGAACCATTTCAATGGCGACTCTCCCACCACCCATTCCACTCCCAGTATATTGCCACGACCCTGCAGAGTCTGACAGCCTCAAACCTTTGCTTGAACATTCGGGCAACTCGGGGCTGTACCTCCCTCTTCACTTGTTGTCTTCATGCCCGTGCACCAGGTCCAGAGGGGGTGAGCCCGTGCACCAGGCCGTACGCTGTCTCCATAGAGGGGGTGAGCCCGTACACCGGGTCCAGAGGGTGTGAGACCGTACACCGGGTCCAGAGGGGGTGAACCCGTGCACTGGGTCCAGAGGGGGTGAGCCCGTACACCGGGTCCAGAGGGGGTGAGCCCGTGCACCAGGTCCAGAGGGGGTGAGCCCGTGCACCAGGCCGTATGCTGTCTCCATAGAGGGTGTGAGCCCCTACACCGGGTCCAGAGGGTGTGAGACCGTACACCGGGTCCAGAGGGGGTGAGCCCGTACACCGGGTCCAGAGGGGGTGAGACCGTACACCGGGTCCAGAGGGTGTGAGACCGTACACCGGGTCCAGAGGGGGTGAGCCCGTGCACTGGGTCCAGAGGGGGTGAGCCCGTACACCGGGTCCAGAGGGGGTGAGCCCGTGCACCAGGCCGTATGCTGTCTCCATAGAGGGTGTGAGCCCCTACACCGGGTCCAGAGGGTGTGAGACCGTACACCGGGTCCAGAGGGTGTGAGACCGTACACCGGGTCCAGAGGGGGTGAGCCCGTACACCGGGTCCAGAGGGGGTGAGCCCGTGCACCAGGTCCAGAGGGGGTGAGCCCGTGCACCAGGCCGTATGCTGTCTCCATAGAGGGTGTGAGCCCCTACACCGGGTCCAGAGGGTGTGAGACCGTACACCGGGTCCAGAGGGGGTGAGCCCGTGCACCGGGTCCAGAGGGGGTGAGCCCGTACACCGGGTCCAGAGGGTGTGAGACCGTACACCGGGTCCAGAGGGTGTGAACCCGTACACCGGGTCCAGAGGGGGTGAGCCCGTACACCAGGTCCAGAGGGGGTGAGCCCGTGCACCAGGTCCAGAGGGGGTGAGCCTGTGCACCAGGTCCAGAGGGGGTGAGCCCGTGCACCAGGCCGTACGCTGTCTCCATAGAGGGGGTGAGCCCGTGCACCGGGTCCAGAGGGGGTGAGCCCGTACACCGGGTCCAGAGGGGGTGAGCCCGTGCACTGGGTCCAGAGGGGGTGAGCCCGTACACCAGGTCCAGAGGGGGTGAGCCCGTACACCGGGTCCAGAGGGGGTGAGCCCGTACACTGGGTCCAGAAGGGGTGAGCCCGTACACCGGGTCCAGAGGGGGTGAGCCCGTCCGCCAGGCCGTAGATGGGGTGAGCCCATCGCCAGCTCCGTAGAGGGGGTGAGCCCGTACGCCAGCTCCGTAGAGGCGGTGAGCCTGTATGCCAGCTCTGTAGATGGGCTGAGCCTGTACGCCGGCTCCGTAGATGGGGTGAGCCCGTATGCCAGCTCCGTAGATGGGGTGAGCCCGTACGCCAGCTCCAGAGGTATGGGTGCATGAGCCAGTACTCCAGGCCCAGTGGGGGGGGGGGCGCGGGGAGGCGGTGGTGAACTGTTACACTGGGCTCAGAGGTGGTGGAGTTGTAACCTAGACCCACCAGCTATTTGCCCTTGAATGCCCCCAGCACACTGACACTCAGAGAAAAGAAGAAACCTGAAGTCTAACAAGCTATTTCCTTTTTTTTTGAGTTTTCAAATCTATTTCTATTTCTATTCACTGGGAAAAGAAAGAAAATAAATCAAAGCACATAGCGAGAGAGAGAGAGAGAGAGACAGTAGTAATTATGGGAAGGGAGGTAGACATGGTTCTCCAAAGTTTTTAGGTGTGTAGTTGGAGCAAGAGGTTATGGCCCCAGCCAATCATCACAGTCCCTGGCACTGGTCTCATTGTTGGGACGGCAGAAGGTGGAAAGAGGAAAGCAGAAACTGGAAATAAATAAAAATTAGAAATCCAAAGTATCTGGAAGTTTGGGATTTGTTCTGATCTCCCTCCCCCTCTCTCTCCTTCCCTACTTTGTCTGACACTACCTGCACCAGCGTCCTTAACCACCCGCCCACTTCCCCTCATTGGTTTCACTCTCCACCCACCCCCACCCCACTGTCAGGAGGCTTGGCTTGGACAGGGTTGCGCTGAAGGGGAAGTACTGAGTTGCCAGCAGCGTTCTCCCTCATCTGCTGTCCGTGTAGGGCAAGGAAGAGCAGGTCACTACAGGAGCTCTTCCCCCACCCATCCACACACCTCAACCGTGCACCTGCTTGGTTCCTACCTCGGGACATCCTGGTATTGTGACGAGCACTCTAGCAATGGGAGGGTCTTCACCCCTGTTTTTCTCCCAGTATACCTGCCCCTAATTCCTCACATCTCCCACCTACCCCAGTATTTATTACCGGTTTCAACTGGAGCTGTGGTTGACCCCAAACAAGTGCGTCCACATGTGCTTTTGAGCCCTGTGGTCACTCCCTGAGCTAATAAGGGGTGAAATTCATCTCACTGGTGGCTGTGAGTGTTCTGAGTTAGTCAGCAGGGGTGAGGGAAGAGCTTGGGTGGATGGTGGGAGGGATGCAGCAGTAGACAGAACACCCACCTAGAGAGAGAGTGTGCGTGGCCGTGCCTGTATCCGGCTCAGCAGCTCCCCACAGTGGCCGGGTGGGTAACTGCAGATCGTCCAGTATTTCCCCCACCTCCCATCTCTCCACTCCACAAGCAAGGATTGAATTGACCCCCACCAACATTCCCTCCGCTGTATTACAACAAAGGTACACACCCTGCTTCCTTCCCAGCACCCCATTATTTACCCACCGGTAGGCGAAGGATTAGATAATATTGCTCTCTTATCTCCCTAATGAAGGTTGGTAGGGTTCGCTTGTTAAATATCTAGGTCTGATCTCCACAGGTTAAGGACTGGAGAGGGCAGTTGTAACCGGTACAAAGAAGAAAGGGCACAGTCTTCCTGAGCAATAGCCAGGCATAACAAGATCAGTGTGAGGACCACTTACAGAGACGCCCCTCCAAGTGAGCCTTGGTGGTGAGGGACAATTGAGTCTGCTGACCCCAGCGATGCCTCCTGCTGTCTGCAATTCCAAGACAGATCTCAAGGACAACCTGTTGCTACTTACTGAGTAACAATCCTGTTTCTGCTTGGGGTGGGATGGGAAGGCAAGGATAGATTTTAAATTGTCAAACCCACCCACCGCTGGGTTCCAGCAACCACAGCCTGTCTCCCACCCTATCCTTTCAAAGCCAGCACTTTCTATATGTGATTAAAATACAAAAGTATATTGAAAAGGCTTTGCTATTAAATATTTTAATTAATATAAATTCACAATAAAATATTATTGTATTATTTTCTTGGAGAAACTTGATTGCCTCCTGCTAAAACAGTTTGACAGGTAACCTCCTGCTATTGAATGGAGGTGACACTCAGTGGCCACCTTATTAGGTACCCCCTGTATCTAATGAAGTGGCCTCTGAGTGAATGATCATGGTCTTCTGCTGCTGTAGCCTATCCACTTCAAGGTTCGCCATGTGTGTTCAGAGATACTCTTCTGCACACCACTGTTGTAACACATGGTTTTTTGAATTACTGTTGCCTTCCTGTAAGCTTGAATCAGCCTGGCTATTCTCTTCTAATCTCCCTCATTAACAAGGTGTTTTCACAAACAGAACTGCTGCTCACTGGGTATTTTGTTGTTTTTCGCACCATTCTCTATAAACTCGAAAGACTTGTACATGAAAACCCAAGGAGATCAGCAGCTTCTGAGATACTCAAACCACCCCATCTGACAGCAACAATCATCCCACGGTCAAAGTCACTTAGATCAAATTTCTTCCCCATTCTGATGTTTGGTCTGAGTAACAACTGAACCTCTTGACCATGTCTACGTGCTTTCATACTTTGAGTTACTGCTGTGTCATTGGCTGATTAGATATTTGTATTTACAAGCAGGTGTACCTAATAAGGTAGCCACTGAGTATAAATGGTTAACCCAGGCGGTGCTGGTGCTGAGTAAAAGGGGACTTGGCGGGTAAGTTGAGGTGGACGCGGTAATGAAGGGCAGGGCTGATTCACCAGGAGGACCCAGAGGGTGGCAGATCTTTGGATTTCTCCACTCAAGTCACTGGGTACACTCTGGACAGAGATCAGAATGGATTTGTTTTATTTGTCGCATGTACATTGAAACATACAACCAAATGTGTCATTCACGTCTAGGGTATCACCAGAGTGCAGCGGTTAGCAGAACGCAATCACAGCTCAAGTCATCGGAGTTCAATTCCAGCACTGTCTGTGAGGAGTTTGTATGTCCTCCCCATGGAACGCATAGGTTTCCTCTGGGTGCTCTGGTTTCCTCTGACAGTCCAAAGACTGGTTAATTTTGTCATTATAAAATTGGCCTGTGATTAAGTCAGGATTAATCAGGTTTGTCAGGGTTCAAAGGGCTGGAAGGGCCTATTCCAAGCTGTATTACCAAATACATAAATAAAATTTGCTGGAGCAGCCCGCAACTGTCACCGTGCTTCAGGCACCAGCATAGTATGCCCACAACTTACTAACCTTAACCTGTAGGTGAGAGGAAATAGAAATGATCACGGGGAGAATGGCACTTGTAGAGACAAGGAGAGGCACTGCACAGGATCAAAGGAAGCTGTAGAAAGTTGTAAACTTAAGTCAGGTCCATCATGGATACTAGCTTCCGTAATATCCAGGACATCTTCAAGAGGTGGTGCCTCAAAAAGGGGGTGGCCATCATGACGGACCCCCATCACCCAGGATGTGCCCTCCTCTCATTGCTACCATCAGGGAGGAGGTACAGAAACCTGAAGACACACACTCAGTGATTCAGGAACAGCTTCTTCCCCTCTGACATTCGATTTCTGAATGGGCATTGAACCTATAACCACTACCTCATTGTTTTATTTCTGTTTCTGCACTAATTTAACTACTTGATACATATTTTTACTGTCATTCAGTTTTTTTTCTGTATTTATCATGTATTGCATGGTACTGCTGCTGCAAAGTTAACAAATTCCACAACATATGCCAGTGATACTAAACCTGATTCTGTTAGCTAGGCCACACATCCCTTCAGCACCTGACCAATTATGTTGCACGGCCTGCAGCTTTGCTAGGGTCCTCTTCACCTCAGCTGCGGCCAGATGAAGCCTGTTGTTCCTCAGGAAGAGAGGGGGCTTTCCTCAATGTCAACAGCAGCATTTTCTGGGCAGAGATCACTCACTTCCTGGACAGTGTGAGATTAAGTGCTTTCCCTGGTGAATTGGGTCAAACTCAGTCACGGATTGTTCCACAGCTGATTTTGTAGAGTGTATCTACGTTCAGGGGGAATCAGAATCAGGTTTATTATCACTGACGTACAAAATGCTGTGCAATTGGTTGTTTGTGGCAGCAGTACACTGCAATACATAATCAAAAAAAAGTTTGCAATAGGAAATATTTTGAAAATATTAGATAAGCAGTGTAAAAGGAGAGGAAAAATAGTGTGGTAACATTCATGCATGGACCGTTCAGAAATCTGAAGGCAAAGGGGAAGAAGTTCCTGAAACATTGAGTGTGTGTCTTCAGGTTCCTGTACCTCCTTCCTGATAGTGATGATGATACTGCCCATTACGCCACTGGCATTTAGGGCAACAATGAAGGAGCTCTATCTCTGGCAGTGTTCAGGGCTTCCTTCATCTTGTCAGTAGCTTCCTCTCAGTTTTCACCACTGTCAGTCATGCAAGTCCCAGGTGGAGAGGCAGGAATACCGTCACACTCGGATGCAGGACGATTCTTCATTGTAGTTTCCATAACAGTTTTTTTTTGACCAGTCAAGGTTGTTAGCCCTGAGCTGAGCCCCCAAACCTAGAGGACCGGTAGACCACTATTAGTCTGGCCTCTACCCTTTGACCTGTTTGGCATGGGTGACCCTACCAAGAGCCAAAGCGTAAAGCCCAAATTCCAGGTAACATAGCTCTCCGGGTATTCAAGGCACGCAAGTCTCCAAACCATGTGGTCCTCTTGGAAGCTCTTGATGGTAGCAATGAGAAAAGGGCATGACCTGGGTGATGGAGGTTCTTAATGACGGATGCCACCTTTTGAAGATGCCCTCGGTGGTGCGGAGATTGTGCCTATGATGGAACTCACTGAGTCTACAATCCTCTACAGCTTTTTCCAGTCCTTACCAGATGGCGTTGCAACCAGTCAGAATGCTTTGTAGAAATCTGCTGGAGTCATTGGTGGCAAACCAAATAACCATTCTCTTGTTGTAGAATTATAAAATATTCATCATCATAACGAGCCGTGTTGTATGACGTGGCAATCATGGTCTCCCATCTGTCTTTAATCTGATCTTTGCCTGTAAAAACTCCCTTTACACTTGTTGTTATTCTTTTCTCTATCTGTGACCCTGTTTGTTCTTGGCAATTTTTTTTCTACAGAAGTGGTTTGCCATTGCTGCCTTCTGGGCAGTGTCTTTACAAGATGTGTGATCCCGGCCATTATCAATACTCTTCAGAGATTGTCTGCCTGGTGTCAATGGTCACATAACCAGGACTTGTGATAGGCACCAGCTGCTCCCATGGCTTCACATGACCCTGTTGGGTGGGGGGGGGGCTAAGCAGGTACTACACCTTGCCCAAGGGTGAGCTGCAGACAAGCAGATGGAAGGAGTACCTTAGACCTCCTTCAGTAGAGACGTACCTCCATCCCAACACCCAAAATCCAGAGTAATGCACACAAAATGCTGGAGGAGCTCAGCAGGTGAGGCAACATCTCCAGCATTGTGTGTGTGTGTTGAACAGCAATAGGCCCATCGGCTCATAAAGTACCAAACTAATTAACATAATTAAATGCCCAACTGATTCTCTCCGTTCTCTGCTCACTCATGTGCTTATCCAAGAGCCTCTTGAACACCTATATCTCCTTACCTTCACCAATACCCCCAGACACACTTTCCAGGTACCTGCCGTTCTCCTGTGTAAAAACTTTGCCCAACACATCTCCTTTGAAATTGCCCCCCTCACCTTAAATACCTGCTATTAAAGTTCAAAGTAAATTGTATTATCTGAGTACGCATGTGTCACCACATAAAATTCTGAGATTCATTTTCCTGTGGGCATACTCAGCAAATCTATAGAATAGTAACTATAACAGAATCAATGAAAGATCAACCAGAGTGCAGAAGACAAGAAACTGGGCAAATGCAAATATAATTAAATAGCAATGAATAACAAGATAAAAGAGTCCTTAATGTGAGATCATCGGTTGTGAGAAAATCTCAATAGATGAGTGTAGTTATCCCCTTTTGTTCAAGAGCCTGATGGTTGAGGAGTAGTAACTGTTCTTGAACCTGGTGATGTGAGTCCTGGTTCCCCGTACCACCTTCCTGATGGCAGCAGCGAGAAAAGAACATGTCCTGGTTGCTGAGGATCTCTAATGCTGGAATCTACTTTCCTACGACAGTGTTCCATGTAGATGTGGTCAGTGGTTGGGACGGCTTTACCCATGTGATATTCACTACACACACACACCAATTTACAGCAGACAATTACCCCACCAACATGAATCTGCAGATGTTAGGAATCCAGAGCAAAACGTACAAAATGTTAGAGGAACTCAGTAGGTCAGGCAGCCTCTTTGGAAAGGAATAAACGGTCAAACTTTTGGGCTGAGATCCTCCTTCAGGACTGAGAAGGAACGGGGAGCTAAAAGGTGCTAGGTGAAGTCAGGTGGGTTGGAGAGGTAAAGGGCTGGAGAGAAAGGAATCTGATAGGAGAAGAGAGTGGACCATAGGAGAAAGGGAAAGAGGAGGGGGACCCAGGGGGAAGCGACAGGCAGGTGAGAAGAAGTGAAATGTCATGGTAAGGAAGAGAAGAAGTGGGGGGGGGGGTAATTTGTTTATGGGAAGGAGAAATTGATATTCATGCCATCAGTTTGGAGAATACCCAGATGGAATATATATACCCTGCTTGTGTGGTTGGGTTGTGGGAGGGAACTGGAGCACATAGGAAAAAGCCACATGGTCAAAGGGAGAGCGTAATCTGTCTATATATATAAAATGGAAAACTTCTCTTGACCAGCATCGCAAAAACAGGTTATAAATAACCTTAGAAAACAGGATTACTCTAGGCCACTCGGCCCCTCAAAAACCCTGTCGTTTACAGCTGATCTGCCCCAGACCTGCTCTCCCACTCTCACCCAGTTCTGCATTATCCTAAACTCCCACCCCCAATCTCAAAATCACATCCACCTCCTCCTTATCTACCCCTCCCTCCTCATGAGCTGGCCTCCAGAGAGTTCCACAAACTCACCACCTTCTGTAAGAAGAAAGTTCCTAGCACACCAGTGTTAAATGTCCACCCCTCTGCTGGAAATTTGTTCTCACGTACTGTTGGAAGCGTTTAGTGTTTACACAAGTAACATACTGAGCAAAGGTGTGAAATTTTTTGTGCTATTTCTTCTATACATTTATAAAATTTAGTTATTGAGATACAACACAGAACAGCCTTGTTGGCCATTTGAGCCACTTTGTGTAGCAAACCCGTTTAACCCAGCCTAATCACAGGACAATTTACAACGACCAATTAACCTACCAACTGGTACGTCTTCAGAATGTGGGAGGAAACAGGAGCACCCGGAGGAAACCCATGTGGTCAGGGGGAGAACTCCTTAGTAACTCTAAGATAATGGTGGGAATATATTATTATATTTATAATTATGAATAAAGTTAATTTTTGAAAAGAAAATCTCCACAAGAACTCTGTCACACCCCCTCAAGATCTGAGATGTTTCAGTAAGATCTGTGTAGATGGTTTGCAAGACTAAATTTTTCAGTCTATCTTGGTATCTTCAAGGAGTGATGCCTCAAAAAGGTAGCGTCCATCATTAAGGGCCACCACCGCCCAGGACATGCCCTCTTGTCATTGCTACCATCAGGGAGGAGGTACAGGAGCCCGAAGGCACACACTCAACGATTCAGAAACAGCTTCTTTCCCTCTGACTTTAGGAAGACTAAGCTTCATCTTACTATTGATGGTGAGGACATGGATGTGGAGAGGATCTACAAGCACCCAGGGGTGCACCTGGATGACAGACTTGAGTGGATCACCAACACAGAGGCTGTGTACAAGAAGGGCCAGAGTCACCTTTACTTCTTGAGGAGACTGAGGTCCTTTGGAGTATGCAGACCTCTCCTTCACATGTTCTTCCTGTCTATTGTCACCAGTACAATCTTCTGTGTGGTGGTGTGCCTGGGGCAATGGCATCAACCCTCTGAATGCCACTTTGGCTGAACAGAGGAGCACCTTTAGTCATAGACTACTGCGCTGCTCCAAAGAGCGCTATGTGAGGTTATTATTGCCCTCAGCCTTTCGGCTCTATAATGAGTCAACCTATAGCCAGAGAAGTGATCCCCCCCCCCCCCCCGTTAGACTGTTTGAGGTAACTTATTTTTTATTCTTTTTTACTTCTCTTCTAATACTTGTATATCTGTGCACTCATAATGCTACTGTGACACTGTAATTTCCTTTGGGATCAATAAAGTATCTCGCTACCTTTCCAATTTCTGAATGGACATTGAACCCATGAACACTACCTCACTATTTTATTTTATTTTTGCACTACTTATTTATTTCAACTATTTTATATAATATATACACACACCCTTGCTGTATTTCACAGCTTTTTCGTTATTATGAGGCATTGTACTGCTGCTGCAAAGTGAACAAGTTTCAAGACATTTGCTGGTGATATTAAACCTGATTCTGATAAGTGACAATATTAAACCAATTCCAATTCCCTCACTGTGAACTCTAAATGCTATGGATTTAAGCTGTTTCACCACCGAAAGAGCTGGTTAGGATGGCACTACTGAACATGTGCGACAGCTCTCTGGTAGTCAAAAAGATAGGAAGTCCGACTACAACCATGACTAAAAACACTCTCTGCCGTAATGTGTGTTAAATTTTTGCTGCAAACAGTGAAGGGGCAAGTGATGGTGACGTGAGTTCAGGGGGATGAGTCAAGATGGCATGTTGCAATATCGTTGTAGACAGATTTCCGATGCCCATGCCACTGGCCCGGGTGCGAGTTTGCACCGGTTTTGGCGCCGAGCTGATTGGAAGAGCTTGAGAGTGGCTTTGAGCTGGGCAGCAAAAACGTGTCCGGACCCCAGGTCCCAGTGCATGATGCGATTTGCTGTTTAGACCATTTTAAATGATGGTCCAGATTGGAGCTGAGAGCTGATTTCACTTGCTCTCTACGAGGTGCACTCCTCTCTCCAGGATGCCAGAGTCTTTCCCAGTGCCATTGTTAGGTCAATTTAAACTCTGGCCCAAATAGACTGAAAAGACAGGGTGTGGGGATCTGAGGCGAGAGCTGATTTCACTTGTTCTCCGCGATGGTCACTCTTCTCTCCAAGGCGTTGAGGCTATGACGACTGCCCTGATTGCATGCTCTATGCCTGCTAAAATGATGAACTGATAACCGAGGCTTTGGGCCTACTCTAGGGTTTGGACCTGAGGGCTCAATTTGGTCTGGAATGTTGTTGATCGCTTCAATGGATTTGTCTGTGTGTGTTTTTTTTCTCCTTTCTCTTGCGCATTGTGTTGGTCTTTTATTTTTATTCTTTTTTCTTTGATTGGGTTCTTTCGAGTTTCTTGCTTTATGGCTACCCAGAGCAAGCAAATCTCAAGGTTGTATAATTTATACATTCTTTGATAATAAATGTACTTGACTCTTGAGTCACTCTATTACTGAGTGCAGGAGCACAGCAATCTGTGCATAAAGGGGTGATCACGCTGCCCGGGTTGCAGGAAACAGCAGTACTTTGAAAACCATGCTGAATACAGCAGCCCGGCCGAGCCACGCTATGGAAATACAGTTTAACCCGCCCCGTCCTCCCCTGTCACTCAGGGCGCCCTCTCGGCTGAGCCGCGCTCTAATTCGCTGCTGTAGCTGTCTGTCAGGCCGGTATCCCCGCCTCCAGCCGTGACGTTGGAGCGACTGATTTCCTGGAGTCGCCCCGACATAAAACAAAAGTTTTCTTTTAAATGTTTCCTGCCTCGGTTTTTTTGTTCGATCGACATTCCTTGGGCGGAGCGGAAATTGGAGAACCGGAGCGGGTGTTGGGGGGGGGGAGAGAACCAGCTGTTGCCCGGGGTCAGGGGGTGGAGGTCGGGGGTTAGGCGGGGAAGATGGCGGCGGGAGATTCAAAGGTTCCTGAGTGAAGGGAGAGAGAAATGAGAGGTGAGAGGAAGCGTGGAGAGGGAGGATGGAGGATGGAGGATGGAGGGGAGGGAGAGCTTATGATATGATATGGGCCGGGTTAGAGGGAGGGAGGAGTTTTGTGGAGGAGAGGGTGGGAAAGTGGAAGGGGGTGGATGTGTGTGGAGACAGGAAGGGAAGATAAGAGAGGCGGAGAGTGGGTTGAAAGGGAGGGGAAGATGAGGATGGGGGAGGGCCAGTAGTGATGGAGGGAAGGTAGTGACAGACAAGGTTAGTGAGAACAAGAGGGAAGATGAGGGGAGTGGGAGGGAGAGAAGTAGGAAGGTGGAAAATACAGTTAATGAGATCAGATTTGGTCTGAGATGCAGCTTTCAACAATGTCACTGCCCTCTGTACTTTACTGTAAATTGCCAGTCCGCTAACATTTATCTCTGTAACAGGCTGGCCTTGTTTTGAGAGATGTGACCATGAGCTCTAGTGACCCTTTCCCTGCTCTACAAGCAGACACTTGCGTGTTGCTACCACTGATGAGCAAGTTTGATGCCTTGCACTTCCCAGTGAAGATGTACACCCCTCAGAACTATGCTGACGAAGACAGCCTTCCCATCTGGGCAGCTCCAAAACCTCTGCTCATGGGACCAGCTCAGGTGGATCCTGTTTCAGACCTGGATGTCTCACTGACACCGGACAAGATGACCAAATGTACAGGAATACTGAAGAAGAAGGAGAAAAGGGTCGGTGAAGGAGTGAGCGGGAGAATTGGACGTCGACAGGTAATTGGACCATCCAACTTCAGTGTATAACAGCACCCCTGGAGTCCCCCATCCCACGCAGACTTATGATGACGTGGTAGAGTCCCTAATTATGACGATTGTGGGATTAGTGAATACCAATTAAGTATGCCCTCCAAGAGGATCACAACCTTGTCGTAGGGTTTAGGGTTTGCGTGCTTCAGTATCCCAGAGAGCTATGCTGGTGGGAGTCAGGGCTTTATGATTTGGCTCTTGGTAGGGTCACCCATGCCAAACAGGTCAAAGGGTAGAGGACAGACCAAGAGTGGTCCACCGGTCCTCCAGGTTCAGAGTTTCGCCTCAGGGCTGAAAAAACAAAATTGTTATGGAAGCAGCAATGAAGAATCCTTCTACATCTGAGTGTGACGGTATTCCTGCGTCTCCACCCGGGACTTGCATGACTGACAGGAGCGAAAACGGAGAGGAAGCTACTGACATGATGAAGGAAGCTCTGAACACCACCAGAGATGGAAGAGCTTCATTGCTACCCTAAACGCCAGCGGTGTAACAGGCAGTAGAAAAAATAATCATGGCAGAGAATGAGGGTCAGGGGCCGATTGTTGGTGAATTTTCTGATTTATAAACTGAACTACTCGTTGACTTCAGGAGTGGGAAAGGGGCCCAATATACACAAATCTGCATTGATGGATCTGTTGTAGAGAGGGTCAGGGGCATTAAATTCCTGGGTGTTTACATATTAGATGACCTATTTATTTAATTCCATTTACTTAGAGACCCACCTCCCAGGACATGCTGTCTTCTCACTGCTGCCATCAGGAAGGTGGTACAAGAGCCTCATACCACCAGGTTCAGGAACAGTTACTACCCCTGAACCATCAGGCTCTTAAACGAAAGGGGATAACTTTGGAGAAGCGTAGTGATTAGCACCACACTTTTACAGTACAGGCGACTCAGGTTCAATTCCCGCTGCTGCCTGTAAGGAGTTTATATGTTCTCCCTGTGACTGTGTGGGTTTCCTCCGGGTGTTCTGGTTTCCTCTGCACTCCAAAGACTTACCGTTTGGGAGGTTAATTGGTCACTGTAAATTGTCCCGTGATTAGCCTAGGATTCAAAAAAAATTATTAGGGGATTGCTGAGTGGCACAGCTCAAAGGGCCGGAAAGGCTGTATCCTAATAAATAGAAAAATAATTCCATTTCAACCAGTTTCACTTATCCCATCATTGAAATGTTCCCGCAGTGTTTGAACGCCCAAGTTGGTGCGGTCTTTCACTATTCTATTATTCTGTTATTTTATGGATTGTTGAGTAGGCCGGCAAATAAATGAATCTCGGGATTGTATATGTTAAAGTCTGTCTCGTCAGGCTGGTGATTGTGCCAGTTTATGTGGTGTGAAGTAACTGAGAAGACAGAAGACTACCCCCCCCCCCCCCGGATAGGACGCCAGTCTATCGTGAGGTTAACCCCCAGCATTTTGCTGGTACCCATTTTCAGCTGGGTGGACTGGAGCATTGTGTGGTTAAGTGCCTTGCTCCATGACACAACACGCTGCCTCGGCCGAGGGTTGAACTCACGACCTTCAGATCGCTAGTTCAACGCCTTAACTACTTGTCCACGCGCCACACAGTGACATATGTACTTTGATAATAAATTTACTTTGAACTTTGAGATACAGTGCAAAATGGGGTCCTTCAAGTTGTGTTGCCCAGCCACCCCCGATTCAATCTAGCCCAATCACGGCATAATTTACGATGACCAAAGAGCCTATTAACCTGCATGTGGACTATGGGAGGAAACTGGAACACCTGGTGGAAACCCATGCACTCCACAGGGAGGACGTACAGACTCCGCCAATGAAACTCCGATGCCCCGAGCTGTAATAGCGTCGCACTAACTGCTACACTATCGTGGATTACCTGTCCTGGGCTCAGCTCACAGCCACAATCACAAGGAAGACACGCCAGCATCTTTACTTCCATAGAAGGTTAAGGAGGCTTGGCTTGTCACCAAACACTCAATCAAACTTCTACAGATGTACTGAAACCGTGAACACTACCTCACCAATTCTTTTGCAGTACTTATTTAATTTAACTAATGTAAATATTCATACTGCAATTCAGTTTTTTACCTCTTATTATGTACTGCATTGCCACAACGTTAACAAATTTCACAACGTATGCCAGTGGTATTAAACCTGATTCGGATTCTGACTTCAACTGACCATCTCCTTCCTGGTTCAGGTTCACTTTGACACTGGCCGTGAGTCCAAGAGCCCTGGCGGGGAACGTTTAATCCTGGGAGATCCAGAGAACAGGCCGGAAGATGAGCGACCTGTAAACCCGGCTCTGGAGTTAGATCCCGCAATGAGTGAGTCCGTCGTCCAGCCACTGACCAACCCGGCGTCCGTTTTCTCAGCGGACCCAAAGGATAAGAACAGAGCAGTTAAGCCAGCCAGAGTGGGCAAGCCGGCCAAGCCGTCTGGGCTGCGGGGAGGGTCTGACGATCGTCAGGACCGTCCCCTGGTTGTGCCCGAGTACAACACCAGCCTGGCACTGGGGCAGGAGCTGCAGCAGCTGAAGGCTGCGAGCTTTGATGCAAAGAAGGCTGCTGCTGACCAGCTGAAGAGGTCGTTGGTCACGAGACAGTGCATGGAGGGCAAAGTGACAGAAGGTAAGAGGGTAAAAGTGTTAATGTGCAGACTGTTCTTGGGCTCTGTGACCATTACTGGTACATGTGCCACTGACAGTAGTCGCCAGAGTCCTCCGTCCTGGTCCAGTCTTTCAAATTGTCCCCAGGTGTAGCCCATCTTTTTGGGATGTCCTTCCTTTCCCAGGGATGAGGTCTTTGGAACTTCTGTTGCTGTTTCTATAGCTCTGGATTTTTACAGGATAGGGTAGCCCACATCCTCTCGCACCGCGGCTTGGGACTGTTCATGGCAGAGTTGTTTAAGCCCATCACTCTCTGAAACTGGCTGATAGTGTGGTAAAGGTATTATTCGGAATGCTTGCCTTTGTTACTCGAGGAATTGAGTTCAAACGTTTTGTAAAACTCTAGTTGGGCTGCGTCTGGAGTGTTGCATTCAATTCTGGCCACCCCGAATTGTAGAGACTGTGGAAAGCATGTGGAAGAGGTTTACCAGGATGCTGCCAAGATTAGCTATTGGATAAACTCATGAGCTATTATTATGAGCTATTGGATAAACTCAAGTTATTCCCCTAGAGCATCAGAGGTTGACGGGAGATCCTGGTAGAAGCTCTTAAAACTAGGAAAAGTGTAGATAGGGTTCGTTTGTTCATTCTGTGTTGTATGACGTGAGCGATCATGGTCTTTCCATGACCATGATTGTACTTGGCAATGTTTTTCTACAGAAGTGGTTTGCCATTGCCTTCTGGGCAGTGTCTTTACAAGATGGGTAACACCCCCGCCCCCACAGCCATTATCGATACTCTTCAGAGCTTGTCTGCCTAGCGTCAGTATCACGAGGACTTGTCATATGTACCAACTGCTCATACAACTGTCCACCACCTGCCCCATGGCTTCACATAACCCTGACCGGGATGTGGGGGGGTTAAGCAGGTGCTACACCTGCCCAAGGGTGACCTGCAGGCTAGTGAAGGGAAGAAACCTCCTTTGGCGGGGGGGGTCATCCACGTCATACGACACAGCACACAATGTATAACAATGCCTGTGGTGGCCAGTGCTATCATGTTTGCTGTTGTGTGCTGGGGCAGCTGGCTGAGGGTAGCAGACACCAACAGAATCAACAAACTCATTCATAAGACCAGTGATGTTGTGGGGATGGAACTGGACTCTCTGACGGTGGTGTCTGAAAAGAGGATGCTGTCTAAGTTGCATGCCATCTTTCCACTACATAATGTACTGGGTGGGCACAGGAGTACATTCAGCCAGAGACTCATTCCACCGAGATGCAGCACAGAGCGTCATAGGAAGTCATTCCTGCCTGTGGCCATCAAACTTTACAACTTCTCCCTTGGAGGGTCAGACACCCTGAGCCAAATTTCATAATTTACTGGCATAATTTACATATTACTATTTAACTGTTTATGGTTTTATTACTATTTATTATTCATGGTGCAACTGTAACGGAAGCCAATTTCCCCCCGGATCAATAAAGTATGACTACTATGACTATACTTCATTGGGATATTTTTTGGATAGAATATCTGCCTTTCCAGTATCAGCATTACTTAGAGGGGTCTGAACTTAATCCACAGCCTCTTTGCCCATATATAGTCATACAAGGTGGAAACTGACCACTCGGCCCACTATCTTCAGACTGACCAGTGAGCACCCATCTGCATTAGTCCCATCTTCCAGCAATTAGCCCATAACCTTCTATCCCTGAGTGATCCAAGGGGGATAGAGCATTGGGATCTAACCGTACATCGGGTGGCACTCAGTAGTAAGTCTGTAGCTAAAGGAGCTGGGTTTGAGGCCATTTCTGGTCTGGCTGCATCCGAGAGGGCAGACGAGCATCAATCACTGTGACCTGCCGGTTCTGTTGCAGGCCTGAATGTGCCGAAAGACCAGCTGCGTTACAGGGGGCTGGTCAGCCTGGAGGTGCCCGTGGACGAGGTGCTGAACGTGGCTGTTCGGGAGAAAATGCAGCTGGTCAAACCCAGAGTGGAGAACAAGCAGGTAACGGGTGAGGCGTCACTTTCGGCCAAATGAGAGGGTTCAGAGCACTGCTGGGTCTCTCTTTATTTTCTAATCCTTTAGGTTCTTCTGGGAGTCAGGAATGAGGAGCAGTCTTAATTCCATGATTTCAGTTTTTTAGGGTACAAACAAACATACAAATACTAAGCAAACTAAATAAAGAGCTGAGAAACGACACTGTGAGGGGAATTAATGCTAAGACATAATAAAGATGGTTCTTCTGAAAAATCTTATCACTTTTATAGATAAGGAAAATTCCTTAAATAGTGATAAATTAGTTAATAGACTACACAATTAAAACAATTACATCATGTGGATAATGTGCTAACACTTAGCCAATAAAAAATGAGGAAGATGATAAACCGTTAGTTTAGCTGCTATACCGCTTTTTGCCAGTGAGTGTGAAAAATACATATTTGTTAAAAACTACAAATTTTATAAAAACAGTGGTTTCCAACAGCAGTTTTGAGCCAAAGAAGAATTTCTGGAATATGGAAATCGCAGCAGTCAAGTAGCACAGAATGAGCAACAGTAAATAACATAATAATGTTGTCACAGCCCGAACAAGAGAATCGGAATCAGGGTTAATATCACATGTTGTGAAACTTGCTGTGCAGCAGCAGTACAATTCAATACATAATAAAAGCCATGAATTACAGCAAGTATATATACAGTGCTTATAAAAATCTTCCCCCCACCCCCGGAAGTTTTTATGTTTTATTGTTTTACAACCTTGGATCACAGTGGATTTAATTTGGCTTTTTTGACACTGATCAACAGAAAAAGACTCTTTCATGTCAAAGCAAAAATACATTTCTACAAGTTGGTCTAAATTTATTACAATTATTAAATACAAAATAATAGACTGTATAATTACTCACCCACTTCACGTCAGTATTTAGTAGATGCACCTTTGGCAGCAATTACAGCCTTGAGTCTGTGTGGATAGCTCTCTATCAGCTTTGCACATCTGGACACTGCAATTTTTCACCATTCTTCTTACCAAACTGCTCTGTCGGATTGCATGGGGATCATGAGTGAACGGCCTTTTAAAGTCCGGCCACAAATTATCAGTTGGATTGAGGTCTGGACTCTGACTTGGCCACTCCAGGACATTAACTTTGTTGTTTTTAAGCCATTCCTGTGTCGCTTTGTCCTTATGCTTGGGGTCATTGTCTTGTTGGAAAACAAATCTTCTGTTTCCTGCCCTACTGAGCCACAGACTCAGTGCCAGAGGCACGGCAAAAAATCTGTAGAAATTTGCGAGTGCCTTTGGTGACTCTGCAAGCTCCTAATGAAATACAGCTACTGTTGTGCCTTTGTAGCTGCATCAATATTTTGGGCCCAGAGATGTTGAAACCCAGGAACTTGAAATTGCTCACTCTCTTCACTCCTGATCCCTGTATTGTGAGGATAGGTTGAATGAGCTGGAACTTTTTTTTCCTTTGGAGCAAAGGAGGATGAGAGGAGTCATGATAGAGGTGTGTAAGCGACATAGAAGGAGTGGACAGCCAGAGTCTTTGCCTTAGGAGGGAAATGGCTAATACAAGGGGGCATAATTTTAATGGTAATTAGAGGAAAGTACAGGAGGGGGGGATGTCCGAGGTAAGCTCTTAATCTCTGTGTGGACCTCTTTGCGGGGGTGATGGCGGAGATGGATACATTAGGGACACTTAAGAGACTGTAAAATAGGCACATGGATGATAGAAGAATAGAAACATAGAAAATCTACAGCACAATACAGGCCCTTCGGCCCAAAAAGTTGTGCTGAACATGTCCTTACCTTAGAACTAACTAGGCTTACCCTTAGCCCTCTATTTTTCTAAGCTCCATGTACCTATCCAGGAGTCTCTTAAAAGACCCCACCTCCACCATCGCTCATCGCTACCGGCAGCCCATTCCACGCACTCACCACTCTGTGTAAAAAAAAACAAAAAACTACTTACCTCTGACATCTCTGTACCTACTTCCAAGCACCTTAAAACTATGCCCTCTCGTGCTAGCCATTTCAGCCCTGGGAAGAAGCCTCTGGCTGTCCACATGATCAATGCCTCTCATTATCTTGAACACCTCTCATCCTCCATCGCTCCAAGGAGAAAAGGCCGAGTTCACTCAACCTATTCTCATAAGGCATGCTCCCCAATCCAGGCAACATCCTGTAAATCTCTGCACCCTTTCTATAGATTCCTTATCCTTCCTGTAGTGAGGCGACCAGAACTGAGCACAGTACTCCAAGTGGGGTCTGACCAGGGTCCTATATAGCTGCAACATTACCTCTCAGCTCCTAAACTCAATCCCACAGTTGATAAAGGCCAATACACCGTATGCCGCCTTAACCACAGAGTCAACCTGCACAGCAGCTTTGAATGTCCTATGGACTCGGACCCCAAGATCCCTCTGATCCTCCACACTGCCAAGAGTCTTACCATTAGTGCTATATTCTGCCATAATGTTTGACCTACCAGAATGAACTACCTCACACTTATCTGGGTTGAACTCCATCTGCCACTTCCCAACCCAGTTTTGCATCCTATCAATGTCCCACTGTAACCTCTGACAGCCCTCCACACTATCCACAACACCCCAACCTTTGTGTCATCAGCAAATTTACTAACCCATCCCTCCACGTCCTCATACAGGTCATTTATGAAAATCACGAAGAGAAGGGGTCCCAGAACAGATCCCTGAGATACACCACTGGTCACCGACCTCCATGCAGAATATGACTCTTTGCAACCACTCTTTGCTCTGTGGATCCACAACTGGCTTGCCCACTGAAGACAATGTCCCCTTGGATCCCATGCCTTCTTACTTTCTCAATAAGCCGTGCATGGGGTACCTTATGTAGATTTGGAGGGTTATGTAAAAGGGAAGGGTTAGATTGATTAAAAGGCTGGCAGAAGATCATGGGACGAGGGGCCTGTACTGTACTGTGCTGTGATGTTCTACGTTCTAATAACCAGATCATTTCTTTGAGTAAGAATGGATGGGGTGATACCGCAAAATTCAGTATACAAGTTGTACTTGTACCCTCCCTGCTTCTTACTGGGCCACTCGCCTGTCCCCTCATCTGGTCTCACCCAACACTACCAGCTTGTACCCTTCTCCTCCCCCCACCTTATTCTGGCTTCCGCTCCCTTCCTTTCCATTCCTGATGAAGTGTGGCTGCCTGAAACATGGGTAATTTATTCCTCTCCATAGATGCTGCCTGACCTACTGAGTCCCTCCAGTGCTTTGTGTGTGTTGCTGGATTTCCAGCATCTCTTGTGTTTATAAGTTGCGCTTGTAAATACTTTCCATCTCAACGGCTCTTGTAATTAAAGCATCCTTTTTCGTCTGTTCTTTGTCAGTGTTGCTGAGAGCGTCGTTATGCACGGTGTCGAAGGAGGATGGGTGTGGGTGGGGAAAACCTACTACATAGATCTGAAGCTTTGCACGGTGTGGGTGCAGTCTCTGGGTGGATATTGGTCCATAGCCCCTTTGCCCACATTTGGACCAAAAATCTAAGAAAGGATGCACTGGAATTGGAAAGGATCCAGAGGATGTTCACAAGAATGATGCCAGGAACGAAAGGATGAAAGGGTTAATGTATGAGGAACATTTGATGGCTCTGGGCCTGTACTCACTGAAGTGAGAGGGTGGAATCTGATTGAAATGCCTAGATAGAGTTGATGTGGAGAGGGTATTTCTTGTAGTGGGAGAGTCCAGAACCAGAGGATGATGAAGCTGTGGAGCTGTAGAGGCCAAGTCGTTGGGTACATTTAAAGTGGAGATTGATAAGTTCTTGATTATAAGGGTGCCCAAGGTTCCAGGGAGACAGGGGAAAATGGGGTTGAGAGGAAGATTGGAAAGGTGGAGCGGACGATGGGCTGAATGGCCTAATTCTGCTCCCATTCAGCCCATTGTAATATTCAAGATGGTTATTGATACCTTCAAACTCTTCATAGGCCCTAACTTGTTGAAGTAGTGAAATTGTTTCATTTTCACTCCCAGCCATTTCTGGCATCTCCAAACCTGAATACTTGAAGCTGCTGTGAGCAAAACAGTTCTGAATTGTCTCTCTGCTTAGGGTGCTCAATAACCTGATGACAGTGTTTTTAATCTTGAGGTGTGGGTCTTCAGGCTCCTGTACCTCCTGCCTAATGGCCTCATTGAGAAGAAGACATGACCAGGTGGTGGGCATCCTGAATGATGGGTGTTGCATTCCGTAACGGTTATCACAATCCCTTTACAGTGCCAGCAATTGTCGCTTGGTGTTCAATCCCCATTGCTCTTTGTAAGGAGCTTGTACCTTCTCCCGGTGACCGCATGGGTTTCCTCCCGGTGATCCGGCTTCCCCGACATCCCAAAGACGTATGGCTAAGATTAGAGTTAGTGAATTGTGAGCGTGATATATTAGGCATACACAAAGCATGGCAACACTTGGGCTGGCTCCAGCACAATCTTTGGACTGTTTTAGATGTTGACGTATGCAACACATTTCACTGTATGTTTCAATGTACAGTACTGTGTAGAAGTTGTAGGGTGGAGCACCGCAGAAGGGGCCGATACCCTTCATCAGGACTAAAGAATTACATTGAACAGTAAGTCACTGTTCTCTCCCACATAGAAGACAGACAAGAGAAAATCTGCAGATGCAGGAAATCAAAGTAACACACACAAAATGCTGGAGGAACTCAGCAGGCTGGGCAGCATCCATGGAAAAGAGTAAATAGTCGATGTTTCAGGCCGAGACCCTTCACCAGTACTGGGGAAAAAAGACGAGAAGTCAGAGTAAGAAGATGGGGGGTGGGAAGGGGAGGAAGGGTAAAATAAAGAGCTGGGAAGTCAACTGGTGAAAGAGATAAAGGACTGGAGAAGGGGGAATCTTATAGGGGAGGACAGAAGACCATGTGAGAAAGAAAAGGTGGAGGAGCACCAGAGGGAGGTGATGGGCAGGTAAGGAGATAAGATGAGAGAGGGAAATGGGAATGGGGGATGGTGAAGGAGAGGTAGGGGGGCATACCAGAAGTTCAAGAAATCTGTGTTCATACCATCAGGTTAGAGGCTACCCAGAGAAATATAAGGTGTTGCTCCTCCAACCTGAGTGTGGCCTCACTGCGACGGTAGGGAAGCTGTGGACTGATATGACAGAATGGGAATAGGAAGTAGAATTGAAATGGGTAGCTACCAGGAGATCCCGCTTTTTCTGGCGAACGGAATGTAGGTGCCTGATGAAGCGGTCTCCCAATCTACATCAGGTCTCACCGATACACAGGAGGCCGCACTGGGAGCACTGCATACAGTAGATGGCCCCAGCAAACTCACAAGTTGGGTGTCGCCTCACTTGGAAGGACTGTTTGGGGCCTTGAGTAGTAGTGAGGGAGGAGGTGTAGGGACAGGTATGGCACTTGTTCCACCTGCAAGGATAAATGCCAGTAGGGAGGGATGAATGGACAAGGGAGTCGTATAGGGAGCGATCCCTGCGGAAAGCAGAAAGTGAGGGGGGAGGGAAAGATGTGCTTGGTAGTGGGATCCCATTGGAGGTGGTGTGTAGTCCTCCAATTTTTTTGTCATCCTTGTGACTTTCTATGTATCTTTTTAATGTCTCTGATGTATCTGTCTCTACCATTACCCCAGCCGTGCGTTCACGTGAAGAGAAGAAAAAGATATTAAAGACCACTTGATGAATGTACCACACAGTAACTTATTGTATCGTATACCTAAGTGCACTTGAATCTTACTTAAGACCAAGGAACTTAATGGCAAAGTTGATACAATTTCTGCAAATCAAAACTTTGAAATGTGTGTATTTGTAGAAGAATTTGTTGCATAATTCCCATCTAATCGTTACACATATTTAGCCAGAGGGTGATGAATCTAGGGAATTCTTTGCCACAGGAGTTTGTGAAGGCCAAGTCATTGGATATAATTGTTAGGTTCTTGATTAATCAGGATGTCAAGGGTTATGGGGTGAAGGGGGTGTTAGGGATAATAAAGTAGCCGTGATTGAATGGCCTAAGTCTACTCTTGTCTTACAGTCGTGTGTGTGTACCTTAACTGGTGCTTGTAATTCATTTAATATCAGAGAATTTATACAGTATACAACCTGAAATTCATACTCTTTACAGACATCCACAAAACAAGAAACCCCATAGAATGAATTATAGAAACAATGAAGCCCTGAGCCCCACCCTTTGCACAAGTAGCAGCGAAAGCATTGACCTCCCACCTTTCTCTACCCGCACCCCCCCCCGCACCAGCGGAAGTATTGACTCCCACCACCCACCACTACCACCATGCAAACAACAACAGAAGCCCCCAAAGAGTCATTGATCCAGAGTCCATCAAACTACCGTCCAGAAACCTGCACTTTGGTATCTCAAATAGGCTCGCTCTGGATCCTTTGTGACTTTGGCTTTGGGCTGGACAGCGAAATCTCGGCCCAGAGCGGGTCCTTTTGCTGCAGTGACACCTGGGTCCTAGTGTGAGGTACAATTTAAAATGCTGGCCCAGAGAGACTGGAAAGACAGGGTGTTGGCATCAGAGGCGAGTGCCAGTTTTGCTCGCTGTCTGTGGCATTGAAGCTATGAAGGCTGCTCCCAGCTGCTGTGTCCGTGCCTGCTAAGATGATGGACTGACACTGAGGCTTGGGCTGCTCCAAGCCTCGGATCTAAGCCCTCATTTTGGTTCAGAATGTTGTTGCTCACTTCTATCGTTTGCATCATTTGTTCTTTTCCCCTTTCTCTGCGCATCGGGTGTTGGCTTTTATTTTATCATTTTTAATTGGGTTCTTACGGCTTTCTTATTTTGTGGCTGCCTGTAAGCAAACAAATCTCAAGGTTGTATAGTTTATACATTCTCTGATGAGAAATGTACTTTGAAACTTTGAAATTTTAATGAATTGTCAACATGGTTGCGATCATGGTATAGGGTGTAACCTGTTTTCTGTTTGTACTTTCAGCCCACGGTCGGTGTAGAAGCTCCTGACCTGATGGTGTTCTACAGGGCCTCAGAACTGCTGGTCGAGGAGCCCCACCTCTCTGTGGATGGTCTTCCACCACTGAAGGTACAGCTGCAGCCAAGCCCGGCAGCTTCATCCTTTGACCTCTATCGGAAGCTGAAGCAGTGGGAGGCCTAGCTGCAGGAGTACTCACTGTGTAAAAAGTACACATTTATTTATTAGATCCCTTATGATCCCTGATCACTGCTGCAATATCACAACAAACCAAAAGCAAGGCAGAGCACGTTTAGAACACAATCGTCCGTTGTCAAAACCAGGCCACTTTTAAGCAGAACTACTTCTGAATTCCTACAGCAATACACACAAGGTGCTGGAGTAGCTCAGCAGGTCAGACAGCACCTCTGGATGGGAATAAGTAGTCGACGTTTTGGGCCGAGACCCTTTTATAGGACTGATGAAGGGTCTTGGCTTGAAATGTCAACCAGTTATTCGCATCTGTAGATGCTACCTGATCTACTGAGCTCTTCCAGCACATTGTGTGTATCGCTCTAGATTTCCAGCGTCTGCAGTGCCTATTGTGTTTTTGAATTCCTAGAATTTTTTTGAAGCCAATACTGTCTTAACTCTGATTATGTGTCGTTCTTGGTCTTCTAATCCATGACGTACTCATCGCTGAGGCATCTGTGCTACGGACAGCTTTTCCAAATCTTGTGCTTGTCTCTTAAAACAAATCGGAGAGATGTAAAGAGAAGTAGGTTTGTTATTACATAGTTCTTGTTATCAACCAGCCACTGACTCACTGATCCCAGCCACACTCCTGCAAGACTGTTTAAAATTAAAAATTTTCACCAGGCATTGCCTAGGAGAAGGATGGTGTGGTTGCTACACTAAGTAAATCAAGAGCAGTCAATCACCCATGTGGATCAGCAGAAGGAAAAAGATGAGACAAATCACTGCTTAAATATCAGTCCTAAGTATTTGACTCACAAGAATGTCCATTCCCCACTGTTTTGTGAATGTGAGTGGTCAGATGGTCGAGTTTTTGATGGTGGAAGAAACAATGTTCAACGCGATCCAGCTGAACTCTTCCCTCTCCTGTGAATAGTGATTCAGAATCTAAATATTCAGCTTTTAAAGAGACAACTGCATACAAGGCATAAGGTATGCTTGCTCACATACCAAAGTGTTTCAGAGGGATCCTTGGAGTCTGTAAAATGGGCATTTCTTGGTATTGTTTACCACTGAAAGTGTAGGTAAAATACTGCAATTCACTCACTTGCAGTTGTTGCTGTCTTTGAATTAATTCTCTAGTTTATTGCTAACTCAAGGAGCTGGCTATTTTTCCTTTGTTATCTCTGTCACCGTTAGAATGTTAGCAATTGTCTTGAAACGGTGCCATCAATCTCGCAAAATATTCCAGAGTCTCTTGCAGGAAATTTTCTCCAGAAACTACTGAGAAAATTCCAGAGATTGGGCAGCATCTGCGGAAAGAGATAAACAATTCTGATGAAGGATTTTACATCTCCCCCCTCTCTTCCCCGCCTCCCACGGCAGATACTGCCTGACCTGCTGGTTGTTTCTAAAATTTTCTATTTCTTTTATTGACAATTTCTAGCTGCTGAAGATTTTTTTTAGTTTTCAGAATTTATTTCTAATTTGATATTAGGGCAGGGAAATCTGTGAATTTATGGTTTAACCACAAAATTCATCAATCAGCTGTCTGTAATCACCAGGAAATGGTGGAAGGGGATGCAATAATTCAGAGGGTCAATCCTGCCTGGGATGTTCTACCGAGACGTGTCTGCCATTTGTAATGTAAAGTTCATGATGCTAATTCTCAGCTACATAAGGGTCCTGGTCATGATGGCAGTCCCACTGGGCAGTGCGAAATGCGCCATTTGTGTAAATCTGTACGAAACACTATTGAAGGAGCTTTCGGCTTTCATGCTGGGTGTTTGTAATCTCTGCGTGATTGAGGTTTGACAACAGGATAGTCGAAATGTGAAATGTTTCATTCTCTGACAGAATTGTCTCAGTCTGAAGAGTACAACAAGCATGTTTTCATCATACTTTCTTTTTGCTATCATTTTGGTGAAACTTTGTTATCTTTGAACCATCCTATGTTAGTTCTAATGTAGATTATTATTTGTTACGTAACTAACTATGGTGTGTAATATATTTTTAAATTAAAGTTCAACCACAGTCATTCAAACGCACACATGAATACCGCCAAACCAAACAGCTTTCCTCTAGATCACGGACCCCTTGGTTAATGGTAAGGGCTCATGGCATAAAAAGGTTGGGAACCCCTGCTCTGGACCAACACGCAAAACACAGTGCATATAACTCACACAACCCATAAGTAATATTATCACAAATTCACATATAATAAGGTGCATTTACGACACACGTTAAAAAATAAACAGTATAACGCTACTGGCGCTTCATGCATGATGAGACCTTGGTGATAGCAGGAGGTTCAGCAGACACATGGCCTGAGGGAAGCAACTGTTTCCTATCCTTAAGCTCAATATTTCTTTGTAATGTTAACTTAACAATTTACAATCTGTTCTTAATTATCAAAGTGCTTAGAATAATGGGGAGGAAAAGCAGTACTTCCATTTAGCACCTTTGCCACATCTCAGTATTTCAGGAAAAAAATTCAAAATTGAAGTTCATGTTGATTGTATTTTATGAAAAATAGAGTATCATCTCATATCAATCACGGTGCTGAGGTAACAAATGGTTAATATGCTGGGGATTTGACATTGACGGAATCAACAGGCTTATTGAGAGAAATCATTATCATCATTATGCGGCGTGTTGTATAATCGTGGTCTTTCCAGGACCTTGATTCTTCTGGGCAGTGTCTTTACAAGACAGGTGACCCCAGCCATTATCAGTACTCCTCAGAGACTGTCTGCCTGGCATCAGTGGTTGTATAACCAGGATTTGTGATATGCACAAGCTGCTCACACGACCATCCACCACCTGCTGTCATGGCTTCACATGGTCCTGATCGGGGGCTAAGCAAGTGCTATACCTTGCCCAAGGGTGACGTGCAGGTTAGCAGAGGGAAGGAGCATCTTTCACCTCCTTTGGTAGAGACATATCTCCACCCCTGTTGAGAGAAGAGTGGTCACAAAATGGTAGGGGATCTCAGCAAGCCTGACAGCATTTATAGAGGGGCGTGTTTCTGTCCCAGGCCCTTTATTGGGAACTGGGAAGAAGCCAGAATAAGAAGAAGATGGAGAAGAAGGATAAGTTGTTGGGTGATAGGTGAGACAGGATGAGAGGGTAGGTTAGTGGGTGATTGAGTAAGTGGGGGAGGGGCGAATGAAGTGAGAAGCTGGGAGGTGTTAAGTGGAAAAGTGAAAGGGCTGAAGAAGAAGGAATCTGATAGGAGAGTGGACCATGGGAGGAAGAGAAGGGAAGAGGGGAGCCAGAATGGGGAATGGGAAAAAGAGAGTTCCTCCAGCATTTTATGTGTTGCTCTGAATTTCCAGCATCAGCAGATTCTCTTGGCTTTGAGAGAATAATGTAACACAGCTGTATTTTTGACATTGTTAATTTTGAATCAGGAAGAATCTGTATGGGAACATCGGGTTAGGAATGAAAGGAGAGATGTACAACTTGTTCAGATGGTGGGAAGGAAAGTTGACATGGACCATTCAGAATTACTGTGGGCAGATAGACTGGCCTCTGTTGAAGGAAATATTATCTTACAACACTACCTGTTCACTGTACATAGGCAGCATGGTAGCTTAGTGGTTAGCACAACACTTTACAGTACAGGCGACTCGGATTCAATTCCTGCTGCTGCCTGTAAGAAGTTTGGACGTTTTCTGCAATTGGTGTAACTACCAGTTGGTAGGTTAATTAGTTATTGTCAATTGTCCCATGCTTAGACTAGGGTTAAATTGGGAGATTGCTGTGCAGCGTGGCGTGAAGGGCCTATTCTGTGCTTTATCTCAATAAGTAAATAAACATGATCTGGAGAGGGGTTTGAACACAGTGACACTCACCATCCAATAGTCAGAGAGCCCTAACAATGATGGAGAAACTCAGCGGGTAGAGTCAGAATCAGGTTTAATATCATCGATATATGTTGGAAGATTTGTTGTCTTTGTGTCAATGCATAATAATAGAAACAAAACATGAATTACAGTAAGTGTGTGTTTCTTTTTGTATTTGCACAGTTGTCTTCTGCACTTTGAATGCCCGAGTTGGGCGGTCTTTCATTGATTCTATTATGGTTATTATTCTATAGATTTATTGAGTATGCACACAAGAAATGAATCTCAGGGCTGTATATGGTAACCTGTATGTACTTCGATAATAAATTTATTTTGAACTTTGAACTTTACTTGTTGAGATGGTGAAAAGGGCGTCCTTCTCACCGCGCAGGCGCAGTGAGGCCACGTGGGGAAGGTAGGCGGAGATCGTCTGAGGGGTTCCGCCCCCCAACGGAATGCTGAAGGCGCATGCGCGATCATGTCCACCGTCCCGCGCCCGCATGCGCAGTCGGGATCTCGTAGCTGTCCCGGTGGTTTTGAATTAAATAAATGGCGCGAAGTGGCGGGTGGGTCGTCTCGGCGGCTGAGTTCGAGGAGGCGAAGAGGGCCTGTCAGCGGGGGATTAACCAGGTACGGCGGCACTGAGGGGAAACCAAGCGCGACGGGCAGGTAGTGGCCGCAGAGACCGAGGCCGTTCGGTCCCTCCTGCCTATGCAGGGACCTTGGTCCATAAACCGGCGCTGAGGGTCTTTGCCTCCCTTAAAACTGCATCGTCCTACCTTCTCCCTCACCTATCGCCTGCCATCTGTACTCCACCTTCCTTTCGAGTCCATATGAAGGGTCTCGACCCGAAATGTCAACTCTGCGATCCTGCTGAGTTCCTCCAGCATTTCCTGTTCAGCTGAATATTTCCAGTATCTACAGAATCTCTTTGCGTCTCCCAACTCCCCTTATTGTCAAGACCATACATACACAGCCAGGGTATGAATGCCTCAGCAACACAACATAGACTTAAATTAATATAGAATTATCTATCAAGTCCAGTGTACGTGCACATTTATGGTGAGGTACAGGTACAATGCTTACAGCAGCATCACAACTGCTGACACACAGAACATAAATTACACAATGTAAATACAGGATGTAATTTATACAAGGTAGTGAAGGGAGAGGAAAAGAGAAGACTGCAAAAACACTCACAACACGCTGGAGGAACTCAGCAGGTCGGGCAGCATCCGTGGAAACGATGAGTCGACGTTTCAGGCCGAAACCCTTCGTCAGGACTGAAGAGGGAAGGAGCAGAGGCCCTAAAAAGAAGGTGGGGGGGAGGGTGGGAAGGAGAAGGCTGGTAGGTTTCAGGTGAAAAACCAGTAAGGGGAAAGATAAAGGGGTGAGGGAGGGGATAGGCAGGAAAGGTGAAGAAGGAATAGGGGAAAGCACAATGGGTAGTAGAAGGAGACGGAACCATGAGGGATGTGATAGGCAGCTAGAAGAGGGGGCAGAGTGACATAGGGATAGGGAGGGGGAGGGAATTACCAGAAGTTGGAGAATTCAATGTTCATGCCAAGGGACTGGAGACTACCCAGACAGTATATGAGGTGTTGCTACTCCATCCTGAGTTTGGCCTCACCATGGCAGTAGAGGAGGCCATGTATGGACACCTACCAGCCTTCTGCTTCCCACCCTCCACCACCTTTATAGGGCCTCTGCCTTCTCCCTCTTCAGTCCTAAGGAAGGGTCTCGGCCCAAAACGTTGATTGTTCGTTTCCATGGATGCTGCCCGACCTGCTGAGTTCCTCCAGTGTGTTGCTTTGACCCCAGCATCTGCAGAGTATTTTGTGTTTAAGACTGCAAAAACATGATGAGAGTGCAAACAAAAAGACACAATTAAAGACAAGTCGATGGTAGTCCATAGTGTTCGTTTGCTAGGCTAAGATTAAAATTGTGCAAGCTAGTTCAAGGACTTGATGGTGGTAGGAAAGTAGTTGTTCCTGAACCAAGTGGTGTGGGACTTGAGGCTTCTTCTCTTCCTGCCCGACAGAAAAAATCAGAATCGGGTTTAATATCTCACTGGCATATGTAGTGAAATTTGTTGTAATGTGGTAGCAGTATATAATAATACAAAAATAAAAATACATAATAAAAACAGAATTACAGTAAGTATAAATATGTTTATCAAATAGTTAAATTAAATAAGTAGTGCAAAAACAGAAATAAAAGAAAGGTAGAGTTCATGGGCTCAATGTCCATTCAGAAATTGTTTGGCTGAGGGGAAGAAGCTGTTCCTGAATCGTTGAGTGCGTGTCTTCAGGCCTCTGTACCTCCTTCCTGACGGTAGCAATGAGAACAAGGCACGGCCTGGGTGATGGGGGTCCTTAATGATGGACGCAACTTTTTGAGGCATCGCTGCTTGAAGATGTCCTGTATACTACAGAGGCTAGTGCCCATGATAGATCTGACTAAGTTTACAACACTCTGCAGCTTATTTCAATCCAGCGCAGTACCCCCCCCCCCCCACCAATACAATAATGCAGCCAGTTGGAATGCTGTCCACGCTACATCTGTGGAAATTTGCGAGTGTTTTTGGAAACGTACCAAATCTCCTCAAACTCCTAATAAAATATAGTCACTGTTGTGCCTTTGTAGCTGCATCGATATGTTGAGCCTAGGATAGATCTTTAGATGCTGACACCCAGGAATCTGAAATTGCTCACTCTTTCCACTTCTCATCCCTCAGTGAGGACTTGTCCCTTGTCTTGCCCTTTCTGAAGTCCACAATCAGTTATATGGTCTTACTAACGTTGTTGTTGCGACACCACTCAACTAACTAATACAATGAGTGGTTGATAAGTTCGTGGCCTAAGGTAGAAGGAGTCAATTTTAGAAAACCTAGCACATTTATTTTACCAACATTTACACACTTAGTCCAGCGATCATGGAGCATATGGATCCCTTCTTTGTAGAAGTCGGCATCTTGGACCTCCAGAAAGTGGTCCACAGCAGGGGTGATTGATATGTTTGTGGCCCAAAGTAGAAGGAGATGAGTTATTAACTTCAAACTTTCTGCATTTTCACTCAGAGTTGAACTGCACGTGCATGTAACTCATCTCCTACCCTGGGCCACGAACTTATCAATCACCCTGCTGTGGACCACTTCTACAAAGAAGGGATCTGTATGCTGCACGTCCGCTGGTCTAAGTGTGTACATGTAGGAGGGGACTATGTTGAAAATAAATGTGCTAGGTTTTCTAAAATTGACCCCTACCTTAGGCCACGAACTTATCAATCACCCCTCTTGTATCTTACTCCTGTACACCATGTTGTCACGATCTGAAATACTGCCAACAATAATTGTATCATCAGCAAATTTATTGATGGCATTTGAGTTGTGCCTAGACACACAGTCATGGATGTAGAGCAGTGGGCTAAGCACATGTCCCTGAGCTGCGTCAGTGCTGATTGTGGGAATCGTGGCTTGGTCTGGCAATTCCACGCACAGGAACACAAGGGGCTGCAGAGAGTAGTGGGCTCTGTCATCAGACCTCCCCGCTACTGACAGCATCTGCAGAGTATGAAGTCCTAGAAAGTGGGTCCGTGGGTTATTGGAACACTTCGGTGATGTAGTGAGTGAAATTATCTCCTTTTGTTCAAGAGCCTGATGGTTGAGGGGTAGCATATTGATGCAGTTATAAAGAAGGCAAGACAGCAACTATACTTTAGGAGTTTGAAGAGATTCAACATGTCAACAAATACACTCAAAAACTTCTATAATTGTACCGTGGAGAGCATTCTGACAGGCTGCATCACTGTCTGGTATGGAGGGGCTACTGCACCGGACCAAAAGAAGCTGCAGAGGGTTGTAAATCTAGTCAGCTCCATCTTGGGTAATGGCCTGTAAAGTACCCGGACATCTTCAGGGAGCGATGTCTCAGAAAGGCAGCGACATTATTAAGGACCTCCAGCACCCAGGGCATGCCCTTTTCTCACTGTTACCGTCAGGTAGGAGGTACAGAAGCCTGAAGGCATACACTCAGCGATTCAGGAACAGCTTCTTCCCCTCTGCCATCCGATTCCTAAATGGACATTGAACTTGTGAACACTACCTCACTTTTGTAATATATATTATTTCTGTTTTTTGCATGATTTTTAATCTATTCAAAAACATGTACTGTAAATGATTTACTTATTTATTATTTTTTTCCTCTTCTATATTATGTATTGCATTGAACTGCGGCTGCTAAGTTAACAAATTTCACGATACATGCCGGTGATAATAAACCTGATTCTGATTCTGATCCTGAACATGCTGGCGTGAGTCCTGAAGTCCTGTACCACCTTCCCGATGGCATCAGCAAGAAGAGGGCATGATCTGGGTGGTGGGGGTCCCTGATAATGGATGCTGCTTTCCTGCAAAAATGCTTTGTGTAGATATGTTCTATGGTGGGTAGGGCTTTACCCATGATGGACTGGGCCGTATCCACTACCTTCAGCAGGATTTTCTGTCAAAGGGCATTTGCAAGAGTCCTTGGTGACATACTGAAAAAGGTGGCATGTATCCTCACCACGCGAGTCACATCATCTCCATGCACCCTGATCTAGCAGCTTTTTCCCTTTCAGATAACTAACCAGTTCCCCTTTGAATCTGGTTTTTCTGCTACTTCTAGCATTGCATCCCAGATCCAATTACCAGTGAAACGCCATTAATTCAGCACGGGGTTGTTCACAAATCCTGAGAGTCCAGCACCTGTCTCATTCAGTAATCTGGAATAATCGGGAGTCCAGAGTACATGGTGGGAGCTGACAGACTGGACCGTTGACTAGTGCGCAATCGAAGTTCCAGAACACCGGACATCGGGAATGTGTAGGTTTGTGACGAGGGTCCAGAGTGCTTGTATATTCCCTGCTTCTCGTGGAGTTCACTGGGAAAGTTATAGCATGTGAGCAAAACAGTAAAGTGAATGCTTTGGGTGAATAACAGGAGAAACATACAGTAATCTGGGAAATCTCATCCAGCACCTCCAAGTCCCTAGGGTGCTAGGTTATTGGACTTTTACCGTGCGTGCTATGGGAGGGGGGGGCAGAAAACAATATTCCTGTTAGTCTTGGTTCTTTTGCCAATCACACATTCATGATCCCCTTCCTGCCAATGCCGACAGTTTTACTGTTTGCTATTTACTTTATAATTTTAATTATTTTTGTTGAGTCAGTTTGCAACTTCCTCTGTTCAAAGGAAAACAACACAGTTTCTTTACTCCCTGCGCCAAACTAAGGTTCCTCATCCTTGGAGTGATTTTGTTAAACTCTTCCACCACCTCCTTGGCAAAGCACATATGCATGATTCAAAATGTGTTGCTTCGAACGCCACACATTACTATGAGGTGGCACTGTAGTGTGGTAGTTAGCAGAACACTTTACAGCACAGGCGACCTGGGTTCAATTTCCACCACTGTCCGTAAGGAGTTTGTACAGCTGTGGTTTCCATTTGGGTTAATTGGTCATTGTAAATTGTCCAGTGATTAGGCCAGGATTAAATCGGGCGATTGCTGGGCAGCGTGGCTCAAGGAGCCAGAAGAGTCGATTCTGCCCTGTACCTCAATAAACAAAAATTACTCTTGTTGCAGCCAAACCAGTATTTTATAGACATTCATTATGATTTGTTTGCCATCAGGATGCTCTTTATCAATTACAGCTCAGCCTTTAGCACCATCATCCACTCAAAACTCATCAACTCCAAGACCTAAGCCTCAATACCCTCTTCTGCCCAAAACTTGTAGACCCAGTCAATTCAGATTTGCAAAAACATCTCCACAGTCTCCATCAGTACAGGTGCACCACAGAAATGTGTACTTAGCCCCCGCTCTACTCGTTTACACCAATGACTGTGTGGATAAGTACAACTCCAACACCTGATTGTGGATAAGTACAGCTCCAACAACTGACCAAGAACCTGATTGTAGATTTCAGACATCCATGAGTCTGTAATCTTTGGAGGGTCAGTAACTTTAAATTCCCGGGTGTCATTATTTCAGAGGACCTGTCTCGGACCCATCATATAAATATTATTGTGAAGAAAGCACAATGGGGCCTTTACTTCCTCAGGAGTCTGTGGCAGTTCGGGATGTCATTGAAGACCTTGGCAAACGTCTATGGATGTCTGGTGGAAAGTATGCTGCTGTCTGCATTACAGCCTGGTATGGGAACATCAATGCCTTTGAGCAGGAAATCCTACATTAGCTGGTGGACTCGGCCCAGTACATCATGGGTAAACCCTCCCAACTATTGAGCACATCCACTTGAAACGTTGCATAGAAAAGCAGCATCCATCATCAAAGATCCTCACCACCCAGGCCATGCTCTTTTCATGTAGCTGCCATCAGGTAGAAGATACAAGAGCCTCAGGACTCACACCACCAGGTTCAAGAACAATTACTACCCATCAACCATCAGGCTTTTGAACAAAAGAGGATGACTAGACTCATTTAAGGACTCTTTTGTATTATTATTTCATGCTCATTATTTATTGCTATTTATTTATATCTTCATTTGCATAGTTTGTTTACATTTACTGTTCTATAGATTTGTTAAGTATGCCCACAGAAAAAGAATCTCAGGGTTGTATGTGGTGACATGCATGTACTCTGATAATTAATTTTACTTTGAACTTTGATCTCTTTGTTATTAAAGCCTGGAATAAGCATGTCATTTTAGCTATTTCCTCAAACTGCCCTACAATTTTCAACAATTTATTTACATAAGCCCACAGGTGTCACACTGATAATTGTGCCCACTAGTTCTCGTTAAAACGTCTCAAGTTAGTTGGATGCAATTTATTATTAAAAAATATATTCTGACTTTCTCTAATCAATTCAAACTTGTCTACCCTCTGCCCTTTCTAGGTATTCTCTATTTATTGTGTATTATCGCTCTTTCGCTGGCTGCGTCCTAAATGAAAAACAAGCTTTGGCTGGAGAAGGGCAAGTATACCCCTGTGCCTTATTAACCATCGAACCATTATATTCAAGAGGGATTTAAGAACATGCACTCCAAGATCCATTTTCCTCCACATTATCGGTATTCTGCCATCTATTGTGCATTTGTTTTGTTTCAGTTCCTTGCATTTCTCATAATTGAATTCCGTTAGCTGCTGCTTCCCTCTAATCCAGCCAATTATAGTCATAGAGCATTACAGCACAGAAACAGTTCCTCTGGCCCAATCTAGTCCATGGTAAACTCTTACTCTGCCTAATCCCAGCGACCTGCATCCCATACCCCTCCCATCCATGTACCTATCCAAACTTCTCTTAAATGTTGCAACCAGAGCCACATCCACCGCTCCCATTGGCAGTTTGTTCCACATTCTTTTTTTCCCGTAACTCAAGTTTTTTTCCTCACTGTTGATGACATTGACAATTTTGACATCATTGGTGAACCTTACCATCTATGATGACTACATTAAGTTCCCAGTAATTAACATATATCACAAAAAGGAGAGGGAGCCTGTGGAACTAAGTTGCATGAAGCTCTCTGAACTTGCCCTTTGTGCTCTCCCAGTGGGCCCATTTTTAATGCAATTTAGTACTTTCCTTTGGGTGTCATTTTTTCTCCCTGATAACTTGTCCATCACTAATTTTGGGCTGTCTAGTTTTTTTTATACTTGATCTATTTATTCCCCCTTTTTTAAATATCTCCCAGTCCTCATCTGAAACCAAAGATTAGCAAACAGATATGTTTCCTCCCTTGTTCTTTTATGTGAGACTGTTTATTGACTACAATTCCACCTTCAGTACTATAATTCCAAGCAAACTCGTCTCCAAACATTTAAACCTGGGACTCACCACTTCCCTTTGCAACTGGATTCTTGATTTCCTGACCAACAGACCACGGTCAGTATGGATAGGTAGTGGCAGCTCTGCCGTGATTCTCCTCAGCACTGGGGATACCCGACAACACTGTGTCCTCAGACCCCGAGTCTACCTGTCCATACTGAACATTCACTACTGGGTGGCCAGATTCATCTCTAACTCCATCCAACAGGGTTCCCAACCTGGGGTCCACAGGCCCCTTGCTTAATGGTGTTGGTCCATGGTATAAAAACCCCTGATCTGCAGGTTAGCTGATAATACCGCCAATAGTGGGCCGTATCTCAAACAACGATGAGTCTCAGTACAGGAGGGAGACAGAGAGCTTAGTAACATGGTGTCATGACAACAACATTTCCTCTGATGTCAGCAAAACTAAAGAACTGGTCATTGACTTCTGGAAGGTGGGAGGCGATGTACATCCTCCTGTTTACATCCACAGTGCGGAGATTGAGAGGGTTGGAGGTTTCAAGTTCCTGGTAGTGAACATCACCAATAGGCTGTCCTGATCCAACCACATTGATGCCACAGCCCAGAAAGCTCACCAGCACCTCTATTTCCTCAGGAGGCTACAGAAATTTGACATGTCCCCTTTGACCCCCCCCCCACCAATTTTTATCAATGCACCATAGAAAGCATCCTATACAGATGGCGACTGCTATGCCTATGCCCTTGACCACAAGAAGCAGCAGAGTCATGGACGTGACTCAGCACATCACAGAAACCAGATTTCCCCTCCATGGAACCTATCTACACTTCCCACTGCCTCAGTAAAGCTGCCAAATAATCAAAGATCAGACACACTGTGAACATCAACAAGAGGAAATCTGCAGATGCTGGAAATTCAAGCAACACACACAAAATGCTGGTGGAATGCAGCAGGCCAGGCAGCATCTATAGGAAGAAGTACAGTCGACGTTTCGGGTCGAGACCCTTCGTCAGGACTAACTGAAAGAAGAGATAGTAAGAGATTTGAAAGTGGGAGGGGGAGATCTGAAATGATAGGAGAAGACAGGAGGAGGAGGGATGGAGCTAAGAGCTGGAAAGTTGATTGGCAAAAGGGATACGAAGCTGGGGAAGGGAGAGCATCATGGGACAGGAGGCCTAAGGAGAAAGAACGGGGGAGGGGAGCCCAGAGGAAGATGGAGAGCAGGCAGGGAGTGATTGTGAGAGGGACAGAGGGAGAGACAAAAGGAAAAAATAATAATTAAATAAGGGGTGGGTTAAGAAGGGGAGGAGGGGCATTAATGGAAGTTAGAATAGTCAATGTTTATGCCATCAGGCTGGAGGCTACCCAGATGGAATATAAGGTGTTGTTCCTCCAACCTGAGTGTGGCTTCATCTTGACAGTAGAGGAGGTCGTGGATAGACATATCAGAATGGGACTGGGACGTGGAATTAAAATGTGTGGCCACTGGGAGATCCTGCTTTCTCTGGCAGACAGAGCGTAGGTGTTCAGCAAAATGGTCTCCCAGTCTGCGTCAAGTCTCGCCAATATATAGAAGGGAGCACCGGACGCAGTATATCACCCCAGCCGACTCACAGGTGAAGCGTTGCCTCACCTGGAAGGACTGTCTGGGGCCCTGAATGGTGGTGAGGAGGAAGTGTAAGGGCATGTGTAGCACTTGTTCTGCTTACAAGGATAAGTGCCGAGAGGGAGATCAGTGAGAAGGGATGGGGGGATGAATGGACAAGGAAGTCGCGGAGGAGGCGATCCCTGTGGAAAGCAGAGGGGAGGGAGGTGTGCTCGGTGATGGGATCCCGTTGGAGGTGGCGGAAGTTACGGATAATAATATGTTGGATCTGGAGGGTGGTAGGTGAGGACAAGGGGAACCCTATCCCTAGTGGGGTGGCGGGAGGATGGGGTGAGAGCAGATGTGCGTGAAATGGGAGAGATGCATTTCAGAGCAGAGTTGATGGTGGAGGAAGGGAAGCCCCTTTCTTTAAAAAAGGAGGACATCTCCCTTGTCCTGGAATGAAAAGCCTCATCCTGAGAGCAGATGCGGCGGAGACGGAGGAATTATGAGAAGGGGATGGCATTTTTGCAAGAGACAGGGTAAGAAGAGGAATAGTCCAGGTAGCTGTGAGAGTCCATAGGCTTATAGTAGACATCAGTCGATAAGCTGTCTCCAGAGACAGAGACAGAAAGATCAAGAAAGGGGAGGGAGATGTTGGAAATGGACCAGGTAAACTTGAGGGCAGGATGAACATGCTCTCTTTTCTCCTCTCCCATTGGGCAGAGGATACAAAAGTCTAAACGCACGTACAGCAGGCACTAGGACAGCTTCTATCCTGCCGTTATCAGGTGACAATAAGATGGGCACTTGACTTCACAATCTACTCTGTTATGACCTTGCTCCTTATTTCTACTTGTACGATACTTTATCTGTACTGCAATACTTTATCGTGCATTCTGTTATCAATGTACCATTGCAATGAGACAATTTGTACATACAGTACACAAGACAAGTTTTTCACTGTACCTCAGGAAGTATATGTGGGGAGGGGGTGGAATAAACAGTTGACATTTCGAGTCAGTGAGCCCTGATGAAGGGTCTTGGCCTGAAACATTGACTGTTTATTTACCTCTATTGATGCTGCCTGGCTTGTTAAGATCCCCCAGCAGTTTGTGTGCGTTCCTCAGGTCAGAAGTTGGTTACTGATGCCCTAGGCTTTTCCACCACTGACAAAGCACATCAAGAGCCAGATAAGATAACAGCAAGAACACTCAGCAGATCACACAGAGTCTGTGGATAAAGAAAAAGAGTTCATCATCAGGTCTTTTGGAAAACTCCATTTGCCTGGATGTGATCATCCAGGACTAAGCTATCCATTTGATTGACATATTGTCCACCATTCCTGTGCATTAATTTGCTCTGTCATTGCTGTACTGTCTACCATCTGTGATACACTGCATGTGCTTAACTTTACTGACAGCACCTCCCTAACCTGCAGCTTCCAAAACAAAACAAGTACATCATTTGCATGGGAACACCAGGTTGCCCTCAAAACCACATATTATGATGACTGAGAAACGTATTGCCATCTCTGTGGCAATGACATCCTCCTTGGTGGATCACACCAAGACTGGGGGTGTAGTGGACATTGAGGAAGGGTATTAAAGCTTGCAGTGGGATCTAGACCAGCAGAAAAAAAATTGGGTTAAAAAAATGGCAGGTAAAATTTAAGCAACACACATCAAAGTTGCTGGTGAACGCAGCAGGCCAGGCAGCATCTCTAGGAAGAAGTACAGTTGACGTTTTGGGCCGAGACCCTTCGTCAGGACTGCAGATTTGGAGGTGTAGTGGAAATCTGCAGATTTTCTCATGTTTGCAAGCTGAAATTCAATGCAGACAACGTGTGAGGTGCTGCACTTCAATAGGACCAACGAGGATAAGAGTTACATAGTGAAAGGTAGGGCACTGAGGAGTGCGGTGGAACAGAAGGGAATACAAATTCATAATTTATTGAAAGTGGCGTCACAGGTAGATAGGATCATAAAGACAGCTTTTGGCACATTGGCCTTCATAAATCAAAGTAGTTGGGATGTTATGCTAAAGTTGTGTAAGGTGTCGTTGAGGCCAAATTTGGAGTATTGTGTCCAGTTCTGGTCACTTACCTACAGGAAAGATATTTGTCAGATTGAAAGAGTGCAGAGAAAGTTTTTAAGGATGTTGCCAGGTTTTAAGGATCTGTGTTACAGGAAAAGGTTGAACAGGTTAGGACTTTATTCCTTGGAGTGTGAGTGTGGGAGAAAAAGGGAAGATTTGATAGAGGTATACAAAATTATGAGGGGTATAGATAGGATCAATGCAAGCAGGCTTTTCCACTGAGGTTGGTTGGGACTACTACTAGAGGTGATGGGTTAAGGGTAAAAGGTGAAAGATTAAGAGAAACCTGAGGGGAAGGTATGGAGAGCTGTGGTCCAGGTGTAGGTCGATAGGATTTGGCAGAATAATCATTCGGCATGAACTATTTATTTTATTTAGTAGAGCAGCGTGGAATAGGCCCTTTGAGCCACGCTGCCAGCAGCCTCCAGTTTAACCCTAGCCTAATTAACATATCAATCCATGCGTCTTTGGACTGTGCGAGTAAACCAGAGAACCCGTTCCGTGGTGAGAACGTACAAGCTCCTTGTAGAGGATGCTGGAATTGAACTCCAAACTCCAGCACCCCGTGCTATAATGGCATCCGCTAACCGCTACACTACCATGCTGCCTGAAGAGCCTGCTCCTTTGCTGTGGTGCTCCATGACTCTATCAATCTTTGTCAGGTTCTGTAATTTCCCACTCAGTGGAGTTATACAGGCACCTTATCTAAGAGACTTGAGCCTTTTGGGGAAGTGGAGCAATACTTGTCCTCGAAGGCAGTCAGGTGTGGACAATATATTCCTGTCTTGCCACCTTCACCTACATCCTGAAAAGTAAATGGGTGGGGGGGCACAACTGGTGGCTCAGAACATTAAACTGGGACAGGAAGTGGTTTAATTAGGAGCTTGTCCGTTTGGTTGGGCTTATACTGCACTCTGGTCTTTGTTTCCCTGCAGGAGCTGCAAGAGGCTGCACGGCTGATGGGTGAACTGAACAAGAACCTTTCCTACTGGGCTGAGAAAACAGGGGATGTGGAGAAATTGGCCCAGGTCTGTGGCTGAAATTCATCCTATGTTGATTTGAATAATGATCCAAACAGTTCTATATAGACTCTGATAGTGTTTTGGTGATTGAAAATGTTTCATTGTCGAACATGTGTATCCTTAATGTAATCCACTTTTTACTCTTGAGCAGTGATGCTTGACTAGTGTGAGAATCTACTCAACACTGCACTGATTTAAGTTTTGAGAACCTGCCACTTAATTGGGTTAAGGTCTCATTTTGTCAGTAGTAACACATTGTGGGAATTTCCATTATCCCACGCCTGCCCCATTTTCTTTATCAATTCTCTGCACTTTGCCTTTAACTGAAAATTCTCAACCAGCCGTTTCACAATATCGTTATCAAAGATTGCGGGTCATGACCAAACCAAGGCAATTTCCAGAGAAACCCACTTCATGACACATTTACTGCTGTAAGCAACTCTCAATTAATATTGGCTTTGTTTGTCACTCGTACGTTGGAGCATATGGTGAGATGTGTCACTTAAATCAAATCAGCGAGGATTGTGCAGCTTGCAAGTGTCACCACAATTGTTCACCAACATAGCCTCCCCACAACTTACTGACCCTAACCCATATGTCTCTGGAATGTGGGAGGAAATCCACACGGTCATGGGGAGAAATGTACAAACTCCTTACAGACAGTGAAACACCATCTTTCAGCTTGTGCTGTAAAGTGTTGCGCTAATGTGCTGCCCTTCTCATTTCTGTTATCAGATGTTTTTATGGAGTGTAAAACCACTGTCCTTGAACGATATGTACACGTTTTCTCTGATGAAGACTATCCTGGGGGGGGGGGGGGAGGAATGTTCTGTTGTTTCTTTTCCTCTGCAAAAAAACTGGCCACTCAGATCTGATCCATTCAATCCATGAATGTGGCTTTATTGACCAGAGATCACTTAAATAAACGGTAACCAGTGGTTCTAAGGTAATTGGTAGACTTGAGGAAAGTGTTTTTGATCCCAAATATGCTAACAATCTGAACTTGCTACTTGAGACAGAAGCACATAACATTTAGAAAGTACTGAGACTGGTTTAAAGTGCTGTAACCTGTGTGTTTACAGGTTGAGAGTTATATCATGGGATTAGCCTATCTTGACCAGTATTAGATGGCCTCCATTCTGACGTAGAGATAAAAACACTAAGACTATAAATGAGTTTTGTTAATACTCCGCATTTTTATCAAAGTTTAATCCAATAGTGTTATGGATGTGCCTTATCAAAAAGATGAGCAGTTCAGGAAAGTGAAGCAATCTTTTGTAATATTGTTATTGAATACAAAAGTGGTGTATCTAACATGATCTTATCAGAATCAGTTTTGTATCACAGATATGTGTCATGAAATGTGTTGTTTTGTGGCAGCACTAAAGAACAATACATAATGTTCTCCTATATATTACATTAAGTATATGTACATATATGCCTGAGACTTTTGCACAGTACTGTATGTATAGTTACATACTCACTCAGTGGTACATCTGCGCATTAATGCAAACATCTAATCAGCCAATCATCTGGTAGCAACTCAATGCATTAAAGCTTGCAGGTATGGTCAAGAGTTCAGTTGTTGTTCAGACCAAACATCAGAATGGGGACAAAATGTGACCCAAGTGACTTTGACTGTGGAATGATTGTTGGTGCCAGATGGAGTGATTCGAGTATCTCAGACACTGCTGATCTCCTGGGATTTTCACAGTCTCTGGAGTTTACAGAGAATGGTGCAGTAACCAAACACAGCCAGTCGTGGCAGTTCTGTGGGTGAAAATGCCTTGCTACTGAGAGAGATCAGAGGAGAATGGCCAGAGTGGTTCAAGCTGACAGGAAAGCAACATAAACACGTTACAACAGTGGGGTGCAGAAGAGCATCTCTGAATGCACAACAGGTCAAACCTTGAAGTGGATGGGCTACAGCAGCAGAAGACCACACCGTACTCCACATAGTAAAGTAGCCACTGAGTGAGTGAGAGTGAGTGTGTGTGTAGTAGTAGCACAACATAGTGAGGTAGTGTTCATGGATTCTTACTTATCTTTTCTATTAGGTGTGGAGTATGTTTCAGAACAGACTGGCAACCATCGTGAGCTCACTGCCAAGTGCAACGAAGTAGGCTGATGGTCTTCAAAATTGAGTGTTTGTGATGTGGTCGAAGGATTGCAACTATGGGGAGAAGACCTGAGGTAGAGAAAGCAAACCTCTTGGAAACGTTTATTCACCTGTCTACACAACCATAGATTTTCACTTATCTATTTTTAAAAATCTTCAGCATCTTGTTCTGCTTACTTCAGTCATGGATGAATTTGCAGGGGAATGGAGTGCTTTGGGCTGAAGAGCTTCCTCTGTTATGGTATCCAGCACAACAAAAATGTTAATACATTATTCCAGGATCATGCGGATCACAAGCATTGAATGCCGTATCAGTTTATTTATCAGCATCAGCCCAGATCAGTGTTTGCAATAATAAAAAGCCTCTGGAGCAGATAGTTTTTCTGCCCCAGTTGCTGTGAAAGCTCGATGGATTTGAACACACTCTTAACAAAACTCAAAGCATTCATTCTTCCAATACATGCTGATACTCTGGGGTCTAATAAACTGTACATAAACTCTCAATCGTCTTCTCAGGCCCAATTTATTTTTACCAGGAAATTTCTGGATCATTTGCACTGAAACACTGCGAAACACATCACTTAATGTTGGCAAAACGCCTGCTTTGCTTGGCTGTGTGTTTACAGGGAGAAATGTCGGAAATCGAGGCATGACAATGTTATTTCTTGAAAACAATTTGTAGTGGGACTATAGAATCTCTACACATAGAACTTGAGCTGAGTTTTAATGAAACTATCCAGCTAATTTCTCCCTTCTGCTGCCACAGCTGTATGAAAGACACTTTTACTGTACCAGCTGCATCCTGTTGTATGGGTAGGAGGGGTAGGTTTGTTTCAGTTATTACTAATAATTGAAGGGCTATTTGGTCCTTTGCTGTTTAAAAGGCAATACTGAATGTGTTGGTAACTTGATACTTAAATAAATTAATCATCGCAAACTCGCATATCATTCTCTTTTAAAGTATTAGCTGATTTAGAAACTTATTTTTCACTCTGTTTTAAATTCACTTTTTTAAGACCTGCCTATTTCTGGCACAATTAAAACATGGAATTTTGCTTTTCTGTCGCAAGATAAATTCCAGCTACGTAAACATATCTTTCAGAAACAGGCTGTAGAGTAATTTCCCAAATTGAATTCTAGCCCAATCACAGGACAATTTTACAATGACCAATTAGCATACCAACCAGTACATCTTTGGACTGTGGGAAGAAACCAGAGCACCCTGAGGAAACCCATGCAGTCACAGGGAGAGCGTACAACCTCCTTACAGGCAGCAGTGGGAATTGAACCTGGGTCATCTGTGCTGTAAAGTACTGCTAACCATTACACTACTGTGCCACTTTAAGATTCTTCATTCCTGTTTCTGTAACAATATTGTTTTACCAGTCAGAGTTGTTAGCCCTAAGCTGACTCCCTAAACCTGGAGGACCGGTGGACCACTCTTAGTCTGGCCTCTACCCTTTGATCTGTTTGACATGGGTGACCCTACCAAGAGCCAGAGCACTGACTCCAGCCAACACAGCTCTCTGGGTCATTGAGGCCTGCAAGCCTCCAAACCCCACTACGTTGTGTGTGTGTGTGTGTGTGTGTGTGTGTGTATAAGCCTCCAAACCCCACTATATATATATATAGTGGGGTTTGGAGGCTTATACATATATATACATACACACACACATACATACATACATATACACACACTACGTATAGACTCACTCTACTGTTGTCACAAAACATTTCATATCAGGTAAGTCAATGATAATAAAAATGATCTGGAATCTCTTTTCTCACTCCCAGGAGCTAGCTGTTGCCTTCTCTACTCTTGCTGGTATTTAAACCTCCATTTATTTTCTTTTTTCTTCTCTCCCCCCTCCCCCCCCCCCAAACACCTTACTCTCATTGATCTTGGCCTCTTAAATCATAATCTTCCTAGATTTTATTACCAAGCAACCACCCAACTTAGGATGGGCAATGCTGCCTTAGTGGGGGTTGGGGAATATTAAGAAAGTGCAATACCCATTAGCTCCAAACAGAAGGCACAATCCTTTGACACCATCATATTTCCATCCTTAATGTATGAACCCCCAGTACATCCAAAGTCCAGGGCCTTTGGTATTTCTCCTTCCTAGGACCACCTTCTAAAGTTCTAAGATCTTGCAGTCTCATTTTTATTATCCAAAAACCTTGGGAGTCCTGTAAAATCATGCCATTACCGTGTACCACAGAGCTATTTGTCTCTGGCAACCAAAGGCAGATACTCAGATCACCCCACTTTCAGCTTTTGGTCTTACACATTGTTGCTCAAGGGCTCATCCAGGTGCCTTTTAAATGTAACAGAGGATTTTTGTCCTCCTTCTTCTCTTCAAATCCCCACTACACCAGGGATGAAAAGATGATTTCAACTCCTCTTTTAAATTTATATCCCTAATTAAAGAACTTCCTGTAGAGACAACTAGTTTCTGCTTATTCACTTCAGCCTTTCATCATTTTGTACATCTCAATTAAATTTCCTCATAGCCTCCTGTTTTCCACAGAATAAATTAACTAGTCTCTCCTCATTACATCCTCTGAAATCCCTCGAGTTACTGCATCCTTCTGTAGTATGACATCCAGAACTGTACAAATAGCTGTGGATTAACTGTTTTAAACAGTTTGGGCATGACTTCCCTATGATTGAATAGGTAAACACAAGTATTTTGTATGCTACCTTAATCACTGTCATAACTTCAAATTCAATTTAATATCAGAGAATGTATACAGTACATATCTGAAATCCTTACTCTTTGCAGACATCCATGAGCGAAAAACACAAAGAATAAAGGATAGAATTAGTCGAACCCCAAAGCCCCCCCCATACAAAGAATAAAGGATAGAATTACAGTGAAACCCCAAAGTCCCCCTCACACACAAAGAATAAAGGATAGAATTACAGTGAAACCCCAAAGCCCCCCTCACACACAAAGAATAAAGGATAGAATTATAGTAGAATGCCAAAGCCCCCCCACACACACACACGCAGCAACAAAAGCATAAACCCTCCCCCATTTGCTCCAGCAAAAGCATTAACCACCACCACCCGCAACACGCAATAGCAAAGTCCCCAGAGATCATGATCTACAAGAGTCCATCAAAAACTACAGGCACTCAGAGATCTATTGCCCCTGCCACAGCGTGAGGAGAAACCAACAGCTCACTGTTTCAATGTTACAATCTGCCCTGTCGCTTGTCCTACCTCATGGATCAAGGTAATATCTTGGTTCCTCAACCAAGTGTTCCTTCATCTTGGTTTTACCTAAATTCTCTGGTTTGCATTCAATTTGCAACATCTGTGCCAACTCTTCAGTCGGCATGACTCTTTCTGAAGCCCTGACCTTTCCTCCTCCATGTTTTGTGCAGGTGCTCTGATTTCCTCCCATACTCCAATGATGTATAGGTTAGTTAGTTGTGTGCATGCTACATTAGCACCAGACACCTAGCAACACTTGCAGGCTATCCCCAACCTATCACAAGCAGAGACTCAAACAATTCACTCTTTTTCAGCATTTCACTGTTGAATACATTGAGAATACCTTCAATCCTCTTTGCTGCTGCCTCCATTAATTTGATTATTCATATGGCCTTTTTAGTTTGTCTCCCTCTTGCTAGATGAAGTGGGGAGGAGATGGTACACTCCCAGTTATGACTTTCCCTTTATTTCTCATTTCAACCCATAGTCTAATTTGAGCTTCCTAGTAGATCATCTATCTTCTCAGTTGTACCTACTACCTAAATCAACATTGATGGATCTTGCAGAGTGAACCTCCTCTACTACCCTCTGGACTAATGTTACACTAGAAGGCATCAGGCACTTGTTGCCCCAGTAAATGCATCTTTCACTGTAAATGCCCAATTCCTCTGCACCTCTCTTTCACGTTACAATGACCCTTCATCTCCTTAAACAGAGACCTTAACCTCATTCTCCTACATCTGGCTCTGATACTGAACATCTTCTCCTTTGACTCCATTCACTTTAAGATCTGAAGTTAGCTGTATGGATGACAAGTAAAAGTTTTCACTGCACCTTGGTACATGTGATAATAAGCTCACTGGAATTGAGCTCAATTGACTATTTCTTACATCCTTCACTTACCCAAGTAAAAAAAATCTTTGTTACATCTGTCTAAATGTGAAATGTGCAATGTATAGTACAATTTATTATAAATTACAACAGGACCATCAATATAACAGAAATACAGTTGTGTCAGCATAAATTAAGTAGTCAGATGGAAGAAGCTGTCCTGGAGTCTGTTGGTCCTGGCTTTTATGCCTCAGTACAGTTCCCTGGATGGTAGCAGCTGGAACAGTTTGTGGCTGGGGTGACTCAGGTGTCCAGTGATCCTTCAGGCTCTTTTTACACATCTTTGTAAATTTCCTAAATAGTGGGAAGTTCACTTCTGCAGCCGTGCTGTCCACACCACTCACTGCAGAGTCCTATAATGAGGGAAGTACAGATCCCATACCAGGCAGTGATGCAGCCAGTCAGGTTGCTCTCAATTGTGCCTCTATAGAAAGTTTTTAGGATTCGGTCTGAGGTGAAAGAGGAGCTGTTGTGCCTTTTTCACCACACAGCCAGTATGTACAGACAATGTGTGATCCTGGGTGATGTTTACACTGAGGAACTTAAAGCTGTTCACTCTCTCAACCTCAGATCTAACTGTCAGTAGGGGTTAGCCTGTCTCCATTCCTCCTGACGAAGTTAGTCCTGACGAAGGGTCTCAGCCTGAAACGTCAACTGCACCTCTTCCTACAGATGCTGCCTGGCCTGCTGCGTTCACCAGCAACTTTGATGTGTGTTGCTTGAATTTCCAGCATCTGCAGAATTCCTGTTGTTTCCATTCCTCCTGTAGTCCACAAGCAGCTCCTTTGTTTTTATGACATTGAGGGAGAGGTTTTCTTGACACCATTATGTCAAGGTGATGACTTCTCTGAAGGCAGCTTTATTATTAATTGAGATTAGGCCAATCATTGTAGTGACATCAGCAAATTTAACTGGCAGATTGGAGCTGTTGGTGGCAACACAGTCACAGGTGTACAGAGAGTAAAGGAGGGGGGCTTAGTACACAGCCCTGAGGGGCACCTGTGTTAAGGGTCACAGGGCAGAGGTGAGGGATCCCACTCTTACCACCTGCCAGCAATCTGACAGGAAGTCCAGGATCCACCTACACAAGTCAGGGTGAAGGCCAATTACTTACCTATTTAATTAGCAAGCATATCAGTTGCAAACCATGTACAATACTGTACAAAGGTATTAGGTGCATATAGTTAGGGTACCCAAGACTTTTGCACAGTACTGTAGTTTTATGTATTGTGTTGTACTGCTGTTACAAAAAGATCATGACATGTGAGTAATCATAAACCTGATATAGATGTGGGGCACTATTGTGGACTGAGAGTGGGAAGGGAGAGGGAGTGGGAAGCACCAGAGACACATTCTGTAACTATCAATAAACCAATTGTTTGGATCAAATGCACCTCAGGGTTGGGTATGTCTGCACCAATGTCACTCCCTGTCCCCAGCACTCCTTCTCAGCCACCTGTCTCACATGCTCCACCCTCACCCTTTCCAACATCCTTTGTTCCTGCCAGATTTACAAACTCACTCTGCTCTACACTGACAAATACAGTATGTGCAAAAGTCTGCAGCACCCTAGCTATACATGTGCTTAAGACTTTTGCACAATACTGTAGGTCAAAGCCTCTCTTTAGTCAAATACATGGAATACTCATTATTTTAATCTTACAAGGCTCCTCTCTTACCTTGTTCTGCAGTTTATCAATGGCCTTATCATGAACGAACACCTCCCCCCAGCCCCCAGAGGGACTCAGCAGGTCAGACCTAATCATTGGGGTAGAGGAATGAACAGTTGATGTTTTGGTCTGAATCCCAAAGACAGCCAATTTCTTTTTCCCAGGGTAGAAATGTCTAACATCAGAGCATTTAGGATGAGAAGAGGTGGGTTTGGGGAGAAGGTTTGTGCAGCATTTTTTTTGCATAATGTTGGATGTTAGGAGTGTGCTGGCAGGGATAGATGAAAGTCAGGGACTTTGATCAGAGGAAGAGGAGGGATACATCAGGTATAACAGCTGGGATCAAGGATGCTTAAGGCAGAAATCAAAAAGGGGAAGGTGAAATGAGGATGAGATGGCTCAAGTTCTTAGAATGCTAATAGTTATTAAGAGCAAACTAGACAGAGTATAGGTTCCTTTAAGGATTAATGTGGTCATCTACATGTGGAGTAACATGAGATGAGATCTTAAGTGAATTCACGGAAGTGATGTCTTCAACATCCCCATTATGAGGTACTAGAACTCTGAAGTGCATAAAATGCAGAACAGTAAAGCACAGGAACATTCAGCTCATGGTGTTGTGCCAAACCAGCTAAAAGACAAATCAAGAACACCCAAACACTAATCCCACCTTCCCTACACCCTGTTCATATCCTTCCATCTTTCTTACATTCTTGTACCAACATCTCTTAAAACTAATGTAATCACCATACCAGGCAACCACAACTGAGTAAAAAAAAAACCTACCCCTCTCACCTTCAATACATGCCCTCTGGTATTAGATATTTCAGCCCCAGAAACAGATACTCTGCTCTCATAATTTTATAAACCTCTCAGATCTCCCCTCAGCCTCTGGTGCTCCAGAGAAAACAACCCAAGTTTATCCAGCCTCTCGTGATATCTCAGGCCATCTAATCATTAATCCAGGCAGCATCCTGGTAAACTACTTCTGCACCCTCTCCAAAGCCTCAACATCCTTCCAAGGCAACCAAAACTCTGCCTTACTCCAGATATAGCCTAACCAGAGCTTTATAAAAGTGGACAAATCACCCAGGTCTCAGTTGCTGGGGTCCTAGTAGAGATATTTGTATCTTCATCAGCCATGGGTAATGTACTGGAAGACTACAGGGTGCTTAATGTGCCCTTAAGGTGGTCTACAAGGATAAACCTGGGAATGACAGACTGACAAGCCTGACATCAGTTGAGGGAAAGTTACAAAAGATTCTGAAAGACAAAAATCTAACTGCACTGGGAAAGGCAAGGACTGATTAGGGATAGTCACTATGCTTTCACGTGTATAATTTTTTTATTTTAAAAAAACTGACCAAAAAGATTAATGATAGCTTAAACAAGGTTTTTGATAAAGCTTCACATGGTAGGCTGATCTGGAAGGTCAGATCACATGGGATTTATGTGAAGTAGTCAATTGGCTTAGTGCTAGGAGTCAGAGGGTTGTTTTGCAGATTGGAGGCCTGTGACCAGTGGTATGCCACAGGAATTATTGCTCAGTCCTCTGTTTGCCATCTATATTAATGATTTCAATTAGATAGTTGGCATGGTTAGGAAGTTTGCAACTGACACCAAATTGGTGGGATAATGGACAGTGGGGGAAAAAATGTCTAAGATACAGCAGCATCTGGATCACCTAGGAAAGTGGGCAAGGGAGTGGCAGATGATACTTAACTCAGAAATGCAGCACTTTGCAAAGTTAAACCAGAGCAGGACTTGCACAGTAAATGGCAGAGCCCTGGAGAGTATTGCAGAATGGAGACCTTGTGGTATAGGTATATAGTTCCCCAAGGTGGCAATATGAGGAGACAGGGTGGTGAACACAGCTTACCTTTAGAAGTCAGGACTGAGTACACAAGCTGCAGAGACCATTCTTCAATTATGTACAGATCTTGTCACCTGCTAAAAGGGTGCTGAGATTTGTGGGGACATTTCTAAGAGGCTGAGAGGTGACCTTGTATAGAGGTACATGAAATCATGATCAACATAGATAAGGTGGCTGATCATAGCACCCCCCCCCCCCCCGGCAGTAAAACAAGAGGGTAGTTTTATGAGATGTTATGAGGGCAACTTTTTCTTCCCACACAAGTGTGGGTATATAGAGAAAGGAGATTGGTAAACATTTCAGACATTCCTCATCCCATGAAACCCCAAAAGCTACATTTGTCCTCTTCCCCCCCCCCCCACAATTATCCAGGAACTCCTCCAATGCCCTCTGCAAGACTGTGCCTCAGAACCACATCCTTACCAGTGACACTGGTGCTATTGTGATCTGTGGCCATAACACTCTGCCTTACACCCCCGCCCACACACACACACACACCGTTAAAGTGCACAGATTGCAGAGTGGCTTCAACCAGGTATTATCTAGTCACTGTACCATTCTAGAGTCACATTTGTTATTGGATCTGCCACCTTAAAAATAACTAGGCTCTCAGAACACAAAAACTTCAATCACCACTAGCTCCATACTTTCAAGGGCTCTTTACAACTCAAATTAGTATTTTCTTTGCAAATTGGTTATTTGTCTTTATGTATAGCTTTTCCATAAATGCCATTGTATTTTTCTGTAAACTCCTGCAATACTCAAGGTAGGATTATAGTAATATACAAAGTAAATTATTAGTATGTGAACCATCTATTGTGACATGAATTTGATTGTGGCTGTGCTCTGATTTGTTAGAATACTTGCACCTGAAAAGTTAAAATTTTGCCTATGCCTCCATAGTACTGACTGACCTGAGTATTACCAACATTCCATATAACTGTTTGTACCTTTCTTAAAGGTCAGTGCTGGAGAGACCTTTCTCCACTGGATAAGGTAGTAGGTGTTGGTTCACAACTATACAATCAGTGTTAATTTTTGTGCATTTAGCTTCCAGTTCTTGGACCCTCTACATTTCAGAATGTTTGTCCAGTAAAGATTAGCTTTGTCACATGTACACCAAAACAGTGACATGCAATATTTGCAACAATGACCAATGGAATTGGATGATGCGCTGGGCCAGTCTGTAAGCGTCACTGGAGATCTGGCACCAACAAAGCATGCCCACAATTTAGTAATCTATCTTCGGGATGGGAGAAGAAACCCATCTGGTCCCAGGCAGAACACCTTAAACGACAGCAGCAGGAACTGAACCCCAATCACTGGCATTGTAAAACACAGCAATACCCTACCATGTTGCCCTGAATAGAGGCAGTTTGCTGCTCCAAAACACAGGAATCCAACCCATCGGTCACAGAATCTGCAATGTAGCAAACTAACTCCCTTCACTGCAACTGAAGCAGAAGTGAGCTAAAAACTACAATTAAAGACACACCTTACTGCATTCCAAATAGCTGTACAAGCTGTACCAGTGTATTGAAATGAATCAGTTTGCTGCTCACTCACCATCTTGAAGATTACTGTTCAGGACCTCATTGGTAAATGCCAACATGTTTGGGATTGCAAACAGAAGTTGTAATGCCTTGGGTACAATGGTCTTGTTGGAAGCCAAGAGCAGGGCAGAGGCTTCAAGGACTCAAACATTACCAATGCCAACCAGGAGCTCCATTTGTCTCAGTAAATCTAAGTGCTCTTTATCTGCATTTCCACTTAACACTCAAACATTGTTTAGCTCTTCCACAGACTTAAGACTCACATCCAAGATATCCTGAAGTGGGAGGGTGAAGAGCCAGAGGTCCTGGTACATATAGGTACCAATGACATAGGTAGGAAAAGGGATGAGGTCCTGAAAGAAGAATATAGGGAGCTAGGAAGGGAGTTGAGAAAAAGGACCGCAAAGGTAGTAATCTCGGGATTACTGCCTGTGCCACGCGACAGTGAGAGTAGGAATGCGATGAGGTGGAGGATAAATGCGTGGCTGAGGGATTGGAGCAGGGGGCAGGGATTCAAGTTTTTGGATCATTGGGACCTCTTTTGGCGCAGGTGTGACCTGTACAAAAAGGACGGGTTACACTTAAATCCTCGGGGGACCAATATCCTGGCAGGGAGATTAGCGGGGGCTACTGAGGTGACTTTAAACTAGAATGGTTGGGGGGTGGGAATCAAATTAAAGCGGCTAGGTGTGAGGAGGTTAGTTCACAACAGAGGGATGGGAACCAGTGCAGAGAGACAGAGGGGTGTAAAGTGAGCGTAGAAGCAAAAAGTACAAAGGGGAAAAGTAAAAGTGGCAGGCCGACAAATCCAGGGCAAGCATTAAAAAGGGCTAAGAGAGTTGTAAAAGAGTGCCTGAAGGCTTTATGTGTCAATGCAAGGAGCATTCGTAATAAGGTGGATGAATTGAAAGTGCAGATTGTTATTAATGATTATGATATAGTTGGGATCACAGAGACATGGCTCCAGGGTGACCAGGGATGGGAGCTCAACGTTCAGGGATATTCAATATTCAGGAGGGATAGACACGAAGGAAGGGGAGGTGGGGTGGCGTTGCTGGTTAAAAAAGAGATTAACGCAATAGAAAGGAAGGACATAAGCCGGGAAGATGTGGAATCGATATGGGTAGAGCTGCGTAACACTAAGGGGCAGAAGACGCTGGTGGGAGTTGTGTACAGGCCACCTAACAGTAGTAGTGAGGTCGGAGATGGTATTAAACAGGAAATTAGAAATGTGTGCAATAAAGGAACAGCAGTTATAATGGGTGACTTCAATCTACATGTAGACTGGGTGAACCAAATTGGTAAAGGTGCTGAGGAAGAGGATTTCTTGGAATGTATGCGGGATGGTTTTTTGAACCAACATGTCGAGGAACCGACTAGAGAGCAGGCTATTCTGGACTGGGTTTTGAGCAATGAGGAAGGGTTAATTAGCGATCTTGTCGTGAGAGGCCCCTTGGGTAAGAGTGACCATAATATGGTGGAATTCTTCATTAACATGGAGAGTGACGTAGTTAATTCAGAAACAAAGGTTCTGAACTTAAAGAGGGGTAACTTTGAAGGTATGAGACATGAATTAGCTAAGATAGACTGGCAAATGACACTTCAAGGATTGACGGTGGATATGCAATGGCAGGCATTTAAAGGTTGCATGGATGAACTACAACAATTGTTCATCCCAGTTTGGCAAAAGAATAAATCAAGGAAGGTAGTGCACCCGTGGCTGACAAGAGAAATTAGGGATAGTATCAATTCCAAAGAAGTAGCATACAAATTAGCCAGAGAAAGTGGCTCACCTGAGGACTGGGAGAAATTCAGAGTTCAGCAGAGGAGGACAAAGGGCTTAATTAGGAAGGGGAAAAAAGATTATGAGAGAAAACTGGCAGAGAACATAAAAACGGACTGTAAAAGCTTTTATAGATATGTAAAAAGGAAAAGACTGATAAAGACAAATGTAGGTCCCCTGCAAACAGAAACAGGTGAATTGATTATGGGGAGCAAGGACATGGCAGACCAATTGAATAATTACTTTGGTTCTGTCTTCACTAAGGAGGACATAAATAATCTTCCAGAAATAGTAAGGGACAGAGGGTCCAGTGAGATGGAGGAACTGAGCGAAATACATGTTAGTAGGGAAGTGGTGTTAGGTAAATTGAAGGGATTGAAGGCAGATAAATCCCCAGGGCCAGATGGTCTGCATCCCAGAGTGCTTAAGGAAGTGGCCCAAGAAATAGTGGATGCATTAGTGATAATTTTTCAAAACTCGTTAGATTCTGGACTAGTTCCTGAGGATTGGAGGGTGGCTAATGTAACCCCACTTTTTAAAAAAGGAGGGAGAGAGAAACCGGGGAATTATAGGCCGGTTAGCCTAACGTCGGTGGTGGGGAAACTGCTGGAGTCAGTTATCAAGGATGTGATAACAGCACATTTGGAAAGCGGTGAAATGATCGGACAAAGTCAGCATGGATTTGTGAAAGGAAAATCATGTCTGACGAATCTCATAGAATTTTTTGAGGATGTAACTAGTAGAGTGGATAGGGGAGAACCAGTGGATGTGGTATATTTGGATTTTCAAAAGGCTTTTGACAAGGTCCCACATAGGAGATTAGTGTGCAAACTTAAAGCACACGGTATTGGGGGTAAGGTATTGGTGTGGGTGGAGAATTGGTTAGCAGACAGGAAGCAAAGAGTGGGAATAAACGGGACCTTTTCAGAATGGCAGGCGGTGACTAGTGGGGTACCGCAAGGCTCAGTGCTGGGACCCCAGTTGTTTACAATATATATTAATGACTTGGATGAGGGAATTAAATGCAGCATCTCCAAGTTTGCGGATGACACGAAGCTGGGTGGCAGTGTTAGCAGTGAGGAGGATGCTAAGAGGATGCAGGGTGACTTGGATAGGTTGGGTGAGTGGGCAAACTCATGGCAGATGCAATTTAATGTGGATAAATGTGAAGTTATCCACTTTGGTGGCAAAAATAGGAAAACAGATTATTATCTGAATGGTGGCCGATTAGGAAAAGGGGAGGTGCAACGAGACCTGGGTGTCATTATACACCAGTCATTGAAAGTGGGCATGCAGGTACAGCAGGCGGTGAAAAAGGCGAACGGTATGCTGGCATTTATAGCGAGAGGATTCGAGTACAGGAGCAGGGAGGTACTACTGCAGTTGTACAAGGCCTTGGTGAGACCACACCTGGAGTATTGTGTGCAGTTTTGGTCCCCTAATCTGAGGAAAGACATCTTTGCCATAGAGGGAGTACAAAGAAGGTTCACCAGATTGATTCCTGGGATGGCAGGTCTTTCATATGAAGAAAGACTGGATGAACTGGGCTTGTACTCGTTGGAATTTAGAAGATTGAGGGGGGATCTGATTGAAACGTATAAGATCCTAAAGGGATTGGACAGGCTAGATGCAGGAAGATTGTTCCCGATGTTGGGGAGGTCTAGAACGAGGGGTCACAGTTTGAGGATAGAGGGGAAGCCTTTTAGGACCGAGGTTAGGAAAAACTTCTTCACACAGAGAGTGGTGAATCTGTGGAATTCTCTGCCACAGCAAACTGTTGAGGCCAGTTCATTAGCTATGTTTAAAAGGAAGTTAGATATGGCCCTTGTGGCTACAGGGGTCAGGGGGTATGGAGGGAAGGCTGGGTTCTGAGTTGGATGATCAGCCATGATCATAATAAATGGCGGTGCAGGCTCGAAGGGCCGAATGGCCTACTCCTGCACCTATTTTCTATGTTTCTATGTTTCTATTATGAGTGGTCTCCTAACCCGATCAGATTAGACAAGTAGATCTATCCTCCTTTATCAATTTGCATTTTCACATTCAGCAAGAGTTTTACAATCTCCCCATCATTTGTTCTCCAGCCCATCACATCCTATTTTCATTTCTCAAATTAAGTTCTACATGTTTCCTACAACTTTATGCCACTGCCTTTAACCCTCTGGCAGAGCTATTCAACCCCAATGTGATAACAAATTATCCTACAACCAAAACCTACATACACAAATTAATCACTCAATTCAAAGTGCCCACCTCCAGGACCAGTCATCTCAATTGGTCCTCCCATGACAGGAGTCACAAATATAGCTTAGAGCACTTCAGCTCTACTGCAGGGCCTCTGCTATTGTTTAAAATGTTGCTTATGGGCTGGGCAGCCATCTCCTCTGCCCCCACGTTCCTTCAGTGTAATACAAATATCCTCATTATGTTAACCTCTCAGGATCTTACATTTCTCATCTATCAAATTAGAAATGCAAGCCTAGCCAACCCAGTCTAGTAAATCTGAACCATTTCCAATGCATTAACACCTTTGAACTGTACACAGATGTAATCTCTGTACAATACTCTAGAAGTCTTGGATCTCTGCTTCCACCATGCTAGCAATCAGCAAGTTCCACCAGCCACTGGGCAAGCTTTTCCCCCTCTCCATTTTACCCAAAACCATTTCCCCAAATCCTTCAAAACCAGGTGCTTTTCTTTACCTATCATAACAGCCCATACACAAACTGCTACTCTTCTGCTCCATGGGGAAATGACTTACCTGGCAACCAGAAAAAAAAAACTTGGAACTAATCTAATCAACTTCTCCATTTCCCCAAGACCTTGCTTTCTAACTTAGTAACCATGATTGCAGAGTAATAGACCAGAAACATTCAATTCATTCACGCTGAACAAGATGTCTATTCAAGCTACAAACTATTTTTCCCTTATCTACATATCTATCAGTCTTTTAAAATGTGTTATACTTGTACAAAGCTGTGACCCACAGTGGGCTTTAAAAATATTCAGCCTAAATGCACAATTGTAGTGTATGAATACCAAGATCTCACATGGTTTGACTTCCCAAATGTCCTGATCCAGGATGTGCTGGAACTTTTAGGTTCCCCTGACATTTGTCTGTTACAATTAACCAATTTATCACAGGAGACTGCAAGACAAGTTCTCAATTTCTCTACTTAATGGTGCTCCTACCCAGTTTAGAAAAGTCAGGAAAGTTAATAGAAGTGAGTCACAACTGTTTAACACTCTTCCTTTATTGTAATGACACTTGATGTACGTTTGACATTGGATTTTTGCAGCATTTTTTACAAAAATTCACAAATGACTTTTTTCCTGAAACTTTTTTTTTTATCAAAGGCAACATTTTTACTTTTCTTAAAAATCTAGAATCTCAAGTTTATTTGCACTTTACCACCCAACACCCCCCCCCCAAATGTAGACATGTACAGTTGCCCACCCTCCCCATTTAGAAGCTGCAGTGAACCATTTGTCAAAGATACAATTTATCATACTGAAGAAAATTTCTTAATGGAGCTGGTAAATAGCTGGAAAAAGCACCTCTTTTGGAAGCCATGGCTTAATGTACCCAATAGACCAGTACAATTAACCTGGAGGCTGTCTGTCTTTAAATCAATTTACCTCACTGAAGCTGATGCTGTGACCTAGGTCTTAAGGCGTCACAGCTCTTCAGAAGCACCATCGTCTTTTGTTCATGGAACTGGGCCTGAAAGACCAGGACAGATCAGGGTAATGTTGTAGCTGTTTCATCAAGACTGCTAGAAAATTAAACCTGTAGTAGAGACTACAGCTTAAAATATGGGACTGAAAGACAGGATGTCAGTCAAAATTGAGGGAAAATAGCCATTCTTACTGGATCAAGATAGTTCTCTACTGCCAGGTTAATTTCCAGAGTGGAAATTGTTCATTATGCCCAGGAATGTAGGTCAGTCACCCAAAAGGGAACAGCATTGAATCATTCACCCTCCCAAAACCTACCATTAAACTGATTTAATCTGGGGATATCCACCAGCCGGATGTCTGAATCTAAACCAAAAAACAAAAATCACATACTTGAGGTATATTTGGAACTAGCAGCCCCATGAAACAAGGACAAAATATGACGATCAAGAATGCTACTCAGGTGGAGATGCGAGAGGAATGTCCCTTTACCACAAATCCTGGGTTACCTCAAGGTCCAGTCAGACGATTAGTAATCAGATGTGCTCTAGCACTGTCCCTGCAGACAGGATGGAGGTGGAGAAACAGACTACAGCAAGCCCCAAAGGTTGTGAGCAGATGGATTTTGTAATTAGATCTAGAAGCCTAGTGCCATTTAGCCCTGGTTTGTATTTGTACTGGTCTACCAATGGGGGAAAAACATCATTGTACAGCATAATAGAATGGTCAACTCTCCTCTGATCCTGGGATCTAAACATTGGCAAGGCTTAAGCTTCCCATTTCCAACCCCTAAAGAATTCTATCTTACAAAATCAAGTACTCCAATTTCACATAAACCAGATCAGAAGCACAGGAGAGTCAAGAGCAGAAATGGTACTCATGCCCAAAGCAATGGATGGCCCATACTTTCAGAACAGAATTTCCAAACTGTACTGCAGGAGTTATTTACAGTGCATAGCAACAAATCCAAGGTCATCATGAAAGTTCCCCTTTCTTCTTACTTGGTCTAAATGAGAAGGGCGAGGAAAGTATAGGGAAGAGGCAAGCATCAACTCTGAATACATTTATTCTGCATCTTTCCTGTATTTAGATCAGGTTACAATTCCCCTGAGGCAATCAAACTCATCTGGTACATATTTTTAAACATTAGAAGTCAAGTAATTAATCCTAATGAATTAAAGTAGCAGATTGACTTTTTTGTTGCAAGTAACATCCTTAAGTTCAGTAGAATCAAGTTTATACAAATATCAAAACACCTCAACACTGAGTTTCATGTCCAGAGTGTATCTACAGCTATATCCCACCACAGCAGAGCAAAGTGAAAGGGGCAACAGAGTTGTGCCCTGCCCAGTTACACAGCAAGATTGCATTTAATGCCTTCACCAACTGAACTCCTGCCCCGTTCACTTTTTTCAAACGCAGCCTATTACGGGGAGCTTTATCCAAAACTCCCACTCAACAAACATGTACCAGAGGAGTTAAATATTTCAAGGGTGTGGCTGGTGAAGACCATGTCATGGTGCTTCTTGGAAGGAGGGACATTGGATTTGCCAATTCTCTCCCTCCCAAGGATGTGAGTGCTCAGTGGAGAAAATTTGAGAGATTGGATGAGAAAGGGACATAGAGGAATTACTTTTTGTTTTCAAATTAAGTAGTTAGTTCAGTGCAACTGATAATATCAGCCAGAAGTCACTCATGGAAAATTTCCGATAGACCAATTGCTCCCAACTTTATGCCATGACATGGAGCCCAGGTTGGGAACCTCAACAGACCATAGTTAGTGCGAGGGTTTACATACAGCCTATTGCAACCATCTCCCAAAATACATTCCACTGGCTGTAAACTATGACATTCCCATGGTAATGAAAGCCACAACATAACCCAAAACAATGAACTACGCTGGCAACCTGAAAAATAGTCACATCCATTAAATAAATTGCTTTCAGGAAGTAGTTCATTCTCCTCCACAAGGGTGGGTGGGAATGATGTGGCTAGTTCCCTTCGGTGGCCGATGAAAATATTTCTATTGCTTTATGTGTAATACACCTTTGAATGTGCTCTATATGCCTTTCTCCACCACCTTGGATTGAAGACCTACCAAAACAGCAGGAATTTGACAAGTGCAGTACTGCTGGAGGCAATGCCACTATTCTGAACGGTGAAAACTGCTCTTCGATTATTTAATGCATTTCCCTGCCCAGAGGTGCCTAAACCCAGCAAATGCAGTTACAACCCTAAAATGCTTTATTACATTCGTGAGCCTTATAAAGCAGACTGAAAGAACAGCATGTCAATTTAAAACCAAAAAGGCAGTGCTCATGATGGACTATGCATCCCCTGTAGAATCTTCCATTGGCTTTAAAAAGAGGAGATGGTCAGGAAAGAGCCACCGATGAATGAAAAACAAACAGCAGCCAGAAACTGGCTTTGGAAGTCTTAGCTTGCACTGGATTGACGATTCTTGTGAAAGAGGTAAACGGGACGCTGGAATCCTGCCAAAAGAAAAAGTTTAATTGGTCTTTGGGGAAAAAACTCAGTAAAAACAATGAATTATAAAACCAGACGATACCCAGAATGTTGGTTTCTCAGTACAATACAAAACCCATAAATGATTTGTGTAGATTTGTCAATGCCTGGAACCAGACATGAAGCATGCCAAAATAAAATTCTTTGACCAAAATTCAGAAATACATTCCTTTCCTACTTTTAAGTCTTCAGCAACCCCTCTGCTGCAACTTCCCACTTACAATTTCAGATTATGCTACAAATAGACGAAGTATTGGACGAACTTCTATAGAAGTGTAGTGAAAAGTGTATTAACTGGCTGCATCATGGCCTGTTATGGAAACACCAATGCCTTTGAATGGAAAAAGTAGTGGCTATGACCCAGTGCATCACAGGCAAAGCCCTTCCAACCATAGAGTACATCTGCATGAAACGCTGCCGCAGGAGCGCATCACCACCCAGGACGTGCTCTTTTCTTGCTGCTACCATCAGGTAGAAGGTACAAGGTACAAGGTTCTACCTCAGCCATGAGCAAAGGGGATCACTTCACTCACTTGCCCTTCCATTGAAATGTTCCCACAACTAATGATCTCACTTTAATGACCAACTCATTCTCAAGTTCTCACTATTTACTGAGATTTATTTATATCTGTACTTGCACCTTCTGCAGTCAGGTTGATCTTCATTGATCCTGTAATAGTTACTATTGTATAGAATTACTGAGTATGCCCACAGGAAAATCAATCTCAACGTAGTACATGGTTACCAATGTATTTTGATAATAAGTTTTACTTTGATTGTGAAATGCTCTGGATGTCCAAAAGTACAATGCCTATATTCAGCTCCTAGTTTATAAACCTAAATATATTGATTTTATAATATGGGCAATTGTTTTGATAGTTTAGAAACTCACTCCTGTACAAATTCACCCAAAAGCAAGCTGCAATGTTCAATATGGACATAACTAATCATTGTAGAAAGGTAACTAGCTCCAAAATGCCCTCTACATGCCAAAATAGCTCAGATACAGAGGTAGACTGGGTTGATAAACTAAGACAAATATTTCTGAATTTGGTCAACACTGCTAATTTAACACCCTTTTTGGCATCTTCCAAGTTGTGAGGTACTCTGTAGAACACCAATACACACTGAAATTTAAATGGTAAGCATTCACCTCCTAGTTTGTAATAGGGCTGCTAGTTTCCAACTGGCAGAAAATGCAGGTTATTGCCAAGCAGAACGTACCAAAATCCAAATACTATTAACGCCTACCTTCATAAGGCCTTGCACAGCCACACCATAGCCTAGTGGGGGAAATCACAAGAGATTCAGGTGAAGATGGTTCTTTGCCCATTGGATTTCACTCTTGCAGGTACCAACTTTACCGTCCAACCATCCAAAACAGTTCCATTGATCACTCAAGGCAAGTACTTAACCAATGAGACTTGACGACTTCCAGGTGGTAATTCCTGGTGTATCTGAAAAAGTATTGTCCTCCTCCTGCACCCCACTAGGCATCGTGTACTGTGAGGATCCAAAACAAAAGCAACCCTTCATTTCATTGCTTTTAACCCCGCTCCCAACCCAGAATTTCTGCAAAGTGTTCAGTGCTGGAGGAGGCCACAACCTGTGTTTTTGCACCGTGTGCATACTCCACCCCTCAAAAACCTCACCAGCTGAGCAGGCAATAAAAGAACATTGTTAACAGGATAAGACGCTGCTTTTTCTTTTAAACCCACCCTCTTACCTTTAGATGTGCTTTGAGGCGTTCCCACCAGCTCATAACTGGAAAATCCAACTTCTGGGGACAAAAGATAAGACGTAAACTGATCTGGTTTAAAGATGATTTTATAGTAGTTCCTGTAGATTGTCTCCTGCAGAACAACAAGTTAAAATAGTGTAAACCATCTGCAGCTGAAGAGTAAAGCAACAGGAAGAACAGTTCAGATTTTGGACCAAGGTGATTTGGACCACCAAGCTCACTCTGACAACACGAATATGCACAAACCCAGATTTGTAACTCTTCCGCAGCCAAAATACAACAAGCAAAACACCCATAAGGGAATTAGACCATCTGTATTCAAATCCACTACATCTCACCTCTTGGTGAGCTCCACAAATGAATAACAGCCCTCAATGCATAACTGCATAGGTCAAAGACTTTGACCTTTATCAAAATCTACATATTTCAGTCAATTTGTATAGATTAAACAACTTTAATTATAATTGTACAGTGACCCACCCATCATCTCTGGTTAAGATCACTACCAGGAAAGTTTACATTAAGCATGAGAAAATTGAACAGCACTGTGCATGGGTGCAATACCCTCTTGATACTAAAACCTCTGATTTTAAACCTCTACTGCCTTGCAGCCATACCCACCCAGGAGGAAGGCTTTGGGAGTAAACCCTGAGGAAGAAATCCAGGGCCGGGGTCCCCAAGGCAGTTTGTTGTTTACAACTTCACTCTGGCAAGCTCTGCGATGACACTGGTGCCAAGCTGTATCGGCACTTGCCCTTCCCTTGGACTACATCAGTGATGTGGAGAGGGGGAACCCGCTCATCTTCCTGCCCAGGAGAGGACATGATCCACTGGGGTCAACAGCTGCCGCCTACTACTAAAATAAACCACCTTCTAGGGCAGGAGTTCCCAAACCGAGGTCCACAGACCAACGTGCTTGATTGTATTGGTCCAAGGCATTAAGGCTGGGAATCCCTGGTGTACAGAGATCTCACTGACAAAGCAGTATCTCAGGAGATAAACCCCAATTCCTTTCTTCCACAGTTGCTGCTTGACGAGATGCATTTCTCCAGAAAAAATCAGTAGTGGGTTTACATTGCACATAACCAGTTGAATTTTCTATTCCAATCTTATATACTGCCACTACAGAAATATTGGGCACTGCACCAATATGAAATAGCACAAAATTGTCTTGAATTAATCTAGGGCAGGGGTTCCCAACCATTTGCCATGGAGCAAGGGGTCTGGACTCCAGGTTGGGAACTCCCGATGCAGGAAAAGCTGTCTGAATGTAATAAAACTACATGTAACATTTTGTTTGCCATCTGGGAATTTTAAACAGTTTCCAACGTGCTGGGAGTCAGGCTAACAAGACAAATGTTTGTGCGCTACAAATTCATTTTGACTTGTGGCTTTCCTTTCACACAGGAGTCATAAAAGAATCTTCCATCACTGGCCAGCAAGAGCAATCACCAGGCACAACAGCCATATCAGAAAGATGTGACAGTGATACACGTCAGCTCAATTCCGTTACCACTCACGGTCAGGAAGCCAATCTGAATTGGTCCTACAAGTTTCTCTTCTCCCCACCTGACTGGGAAAATGTCAAATACTTGGAGATGTATTTAAAGTTGACTAGTCTAAAAGGAGGATGGCAGGGCCTTTTTTTTTTAAAAAAAAAGTAGAAGGTACCCTGAACAGTCTGCCAGTGAAAGCACAGACAATAGAGAAATGTAGGGATTGGAGAAACACAGGCAGAAGAGAAATAACATAACTTGTGTTTGGCCTAGTGGGGCTGAAGAGCCCAATGCTGTGCTGTACTGGTCTCTGTTCTAAAGAACCTGTTAGAACCAGAGCCCATGTTTGCTGTTTAGCAATAAACCTGTTACCATGAGCTCACTCAAGGACCATGGGAAACACCATGCTAATCCGACAGAGCAAGGTAACCAGATACCAAGCCCAGTCTAACTTGCAGTTCAGTTGGGGGGGGGGGGGCAGGTAGATGAACTGACAATACCCTAACTTTTAAATTACAATTCTATGATTCCTTGCTTGCTATGTTGCATCCAAATTTGGACTGGCAAGCACCTTTTGGCAACAAACTTGTACCAATCCCCCAACAAAAAAACCCTCCATCACAGAGTTCAGCAAAAGTTTGAGAATCATTTTTCAAAACTCTTGAAGCACAGGTAGGTCTGCCACAGTGAACAACAGCCAGCCACTTAGTTTTCGTGCACCAATGATAAACTTGCTGCTCCAGGGCAAAGGGTCACTGTGCCACCAGCTGGAATTGCTCTCAGACAACTAGAGTACAGCACAGGAACAGCCCATTCAGCCCGCAATGTTGTGCCGAACCAGCTAAAAAGCAAAAGCACTAATCCCTTCTACCTACACAATGTCTATATCCCTCATCTTCACATCCATGTGCCTAACCAAACTTCTCTTAAAAGCCTCTAATGCATTTGCCTCTACACAGAGACCATTCGAGACATTGACTATTGAGTGAAAAAAAAACTTGCCCCTCACATCCCCTTTGAACCTACCTTCCACACATCAGTAGATGTACGTACACAGCATGCCCACTGGTATTAGACATCTCAACCCTGGGAAGCACTCCATCTATGCCTCTAGTCTTGTAAATCTTCATCACATCTCCCTTCAACTTCTGCTACTCCAGCCTCTTGTGAAAGGACATGCCCACTAAACCTCTTTAGCACCCTCTCCAAAGCATTAACTTCCTTCTTATAGTGGGGTGACGGGCAATGGTAATTTTAGCTCATGGATTTTATGTCCAGTTCTAAAAGCAAACCAATGGCAGTAAAATTTTTCAATTACATCAACTGTACCAAAAGCCTCAATTCTCCAACTCCTCCCCTTCATCTCATCCATTCCAAGTACACGGCATTCAGATGTCACCATACCAAAAGCTCAGGTTGCAAAGGCATCAAGTCTAACTATTTACCGTAAGTTTTCGTCGTTTTCCATAGGAAGACCAGGGCTGTGGCTCCAGGATGAAAATCCCACCCGGCCGCAAATGCCTGTAGATGCGCTTGAACATTCGTTTCAGCCCGTCATCGCCCCAGTTGAGATGAATCCATTTTGTCAGACTCAAACATAAGATGACATCATATTCGGGTCTCTGCGTCTCCAGCAACTCATCCTTCTCCAGCACGTAGTTTCCCTGTAGGAAGGTGAAAAGTTAGTATGGTCTTCAATGCTGGCTGCCAACAGTTTTAAAGTTAAAATGGATTCTGTGCACAGAGACTGGGACAAGATCAGCCAATCTATGATCACAAATCCACTGCACAACTAATCTACAATTATAGGAAGGTGGTGTTGTTACTCCCATTGAGGTACAGTAAGCTGAAATCACAGTAAAAAAGATTCCCTTGTAATCCACAAACCCAACCTCATTCCTGTCTTGTACTGTGTAATGTATATAGTTTGTTACATCTGTAATGCAGGGGGTTCCCAAACTTTGCGCCATGGACCAATACAATACCATTAAACAAAGATCTGTGGACCCCAGTCTGGAAATCCCTACTGTACAAATCTGTGGCTGCACAGGTTTGTCTACTTGCCCAGTAATACAAGTACTACCAATAGATATGATGGGAATATGAACTAAATGCAAAGTCATTGCTTTAGTGAAGTTACAAGCTGGACAACTGACCCCGCTTTAAACATGTCCCATTAATTTGATTACACAAGCCTTACAGGCACTAACGTAATTTAAAACCAATCACTGGAGAGAATTACTTATTGCTATATTGCCAACCAAAAACTCAACTTCCCTCATTCTCTCAGTTGATTTAAATATACCTCATACTTTTGAAAGTAGTTTAATATACATCTTTTTTGGAGAAGCTAAATGGTTTCAAGTTTACATAGCATAAACCACTCAAGTGCGGTATCCAAACCAAGAGCAGCACGTGATGCATTTGGGAAATATATCACCCATACAAAATAAATGGAGTAGCTTCATTCTAAAGCATCGATTTCCAACCTGGGGTCCAGACCCCTCGCTTATGGCATAAAAAGGTTGGGAACCCCTGGTCAAGAGAATGGCAGATAAAGACTGAAAGTAGAAGTCAATAAGTCCCAAGTTAAAGGCAAAATTGAAAGTTTGGGATAAAAATAAAGACCAGTTGAACCTGTTGGCAATCAAGCAGTAAACTACAACACCAAGTCATCAATACCGAGGTCAATTTGTGGCAGACTGCTACCAGTGACTTCTCCACCTTCTCAGCATCTAAGCAATTAGTACTGTCTTAACAGCACAGGTGCCTGCCACATAGCTCCAGCACTCCAGGTTCAATCCTCACCTCTGGGGCAGTGTGATATTTGCACATTTTCCTTAAACACTTATTTTTAAACAGTTGTAAACTGCCCCCTAGTGGATATGTGATGTGGGATCTGGGAGAGATTACAAGATCAGTGTAAACTAGTACTGAACTGACAGTGGACTGAAGAGTTTTTCCCTATAGTAGCCTGCAGATAGAATTAATAACTCTGCAATCCACAGTTAGAAACACGTGTATTGACAGTCAGATCACCCATTCAGCAACCGGCTGATTTCCCAGCCTGACAGGACCACATTGGGCAATCTGTACAGCCCCAATTTAGAAGGTACTGTGAAGATGAGGACAACTTTCAGATGTAGCTTTTGTGCTCAATCTCCCAAGATCCATTAGTGGTTAATGTGACACTTAATCGAGGAGAGATATTAAATTCAAATTAACATGCCAAGGATCAAATGCCTCAAGACTTAATTCAGTACACAGCTATAAAATAACCATTAACTACACATCACAAGTGTTAATTTCACCAGATTTGTAGAAGAATCAAAATAGCAAACTGACCAACAACTGGGCATGTCAATTCTACCAGAAGTATGTCAAATTGAGAGAAACCGTGCCAAGCTCAAATTCATAGTATGGTAATAAATTTGAATGGTGTGCCTTTTACAATTACAACACCTACAGTTTGATGTCCACTACTGGGAAGTTTGACTGATAAATGCAAGCAGAAAATCTTTTTCTTGTGAAATTCTAGCAAAAATTGGATTTGAGTGGCTGCTATTGTCAGCTTTGAAGTTGAAAAGATACCCACCTCATTTAAAAATGCTGGTTTAATATACAATTGCCACAAGGGCTTTACATGCAAAAGCAGTGGCATGTTACAGGGCAGAGCGTTAACTTCACCAGTACACTTACTTCAGTAGACCAAGTGGTCATCAATTTTCACAATTCCATCAGCAACAAGCCAATCTAAGGGTCGACATGCTGGCCGATTCACCCCATGAAACTTCAGAACCTTGAAATCATTGTCTCGCATTACCTATCCAGCCTCCAAGGACCAATGGCCAACTGTCAGGAAATGGACCAAACTGATGCTTTTCAGTGTCAGCAGGGCTGATTAACAGAGTCTTTAGATGAGGGGTAAACCATCCAGCTGTAGAGCTAATGGACATTTTCTGTGCGAAGATGGACCAGTCCCTGGAGCAGCGGGACGATGCTCACTGCACGCTTCATTTAAAAAGTGCTGTGTCTGTCTGTCGGGGTTTCACTGCAGTGAACCATTCTCAACTCAGAGCAAACTATACCAGTTTTAGCACAGTACACTTGACAAGGCACTTCCAATGTTTAACAATAGCCTTGCAAAAAAAACTTAAACCAAGTAGTGCTCAATTCTTTTGAAAGCAAGCGCACACTTAACAGCCAGGTAAATGGGAACTCATGAATGTTAAAGCCTCTATGTAGTGACAGATAACACTAGTTCACAAAAATTCAGCTATTCGGATCTTCTCCAGTCAGTGATATTTACTCTAACAGGTGGAAGCCCAAGATTTTTCAGCCCAAGCAAAAACTGACATCTACACTTCAGCACAAGTGATAAACTGAGGCTCAACCACAAACAGTGCTGAGGACCTGAATGAAAAGACAATTTTTGCCTTAGACATACTTGCCATAGTGTGTGACAGGTTTACTGGAACAGCAACTATCTCAGACAATCTAAACAAAATTTTGACCACTTGACAGAAAAGATAGAAATGTTTCCCCTGGTTTGGGAGGGGAAATGGTGAACACTCTAAAGGCAAGCAGCATTTAAATAAATGAAGGTTTCAGATGAAAAGCAGATAGATTAGTAAAGATGTGGAACAGTGAAACAATAGCCCACTCATTGTGGCTACTGGTTCCCCAGTCCCTCAAAGCCAGCACATTCTACAAATGCCAGTTTAGTCCAACACTGAACAGACCAGTGACAATTGGATAGGTCCACCCTCATCCCCCATTCCTCAAATACACCCAGCACCCTGACAGCAAATCCCACCCAGCCAGTCTGAACCTCCTAGCACCCTAACAGCCAATCCCCACCCACCCTGACATTCTCAAACTCCCCAGCACCAAATCTCAACCCCCCCACCTTAACAGCCACTCCCCACCCCCTCTGATACCCTGACAGCCACTCTCCAACCACTCAGTCACCCTAGTCTCTACCCCCCCAACACCCACCCTAGCACCCCGACAGTCTCACCCACCACCACCCCCCTGTACGCCGACGGTCGCTCCCCAACCACCCTGCACCCTCTCACCTGGACGAAGGTGACGTTGTTGGGGAAGCCGGACACAGTCTGACAGTCGAGGGCGACGGGCGGCGCGGCGATCGGCCCCTTGCACTTGGCCAGCGATACAGGGAAGCGGCGGCCCGGGGCCCTCGCTTCCTCCGACAGGTAGTGGCGGATGTTGCGGCGAGCCGAGTGGACGAGGCCGCCGTCGATGTCAACTCCGACGATGCGGGCCGGCCGCAGGTCACGGGCGATGCGCAGGGTGAGGTGGCCCGAGTTGCAGCCCAGGTCGAGGATGTCCTTACCGCGGAACCAGTCGGCCCGCAGGACGGCGAGGCGCGGGTCGTCGCCGCGGTCCGGGTTGCGGTAGCCGTAGTACTTGGTGTAGTTCCCGTACTGGAAGCGCCGCTGGCGGCTAGGGAAACTGGGCGGGCCGCCCTTACCCCGCGGCTTCTCCGGCGTCCATTTCTTGCCCTCCCCACCCTCCTCCCCCTGAGCCGGGGCCGGGGGCTTGCCCGGCTCCGACTTGCTGCAAGTCCGCCGCCTCTTGCGGTGCCTGGTTCCTCCTCCGGCCGCCGAGCCCGGCTCCGCTCCCCGCAGTACCGGCGACACGATCTCCTCCCTGCAGTTGATGGCCGTGTTCAGCTCGTAGGGCTCGGGCTCCGCTGCCACGTCCGCCGCCGCCGCGGGCCCGGGAGGCTCTTCCACCGAGTGGTGCCCGTGCCGGTGCCGCCGCTTGCGGCCCAGCTTGAGCGGCGACGGCGGTACCTCGGAGTCGCGGTTGAGGCTGAGCGGGTCCGTGATGTCGCGGGGCACCAGGATTTCGACCGGCTCCCGGCTGCGGCTCGGCAGTGGCGACGACTTGGGCGTCTCGGCGTTGAGCGCCCGGCTCACCTCCTCGTCCAGCAGGCTGTTGAGGTTGAGCGGGTCGAAGATGTTGCCGCCTAGCAAGAAGTTGCTGGGCAGCACCGGGTCGCAGTCCGAGGCCGCCCGCTGCCGCCGCTGCTGCTGCTTGAAACCCGGGTGCTTGAAGCCCGAGCTGATGCTGCTGTGGCGCCGCTTGCAGCCGCGGGCCTGCAGACCGTTGCGGGGCCGGCTCAGCTCGGCTCCGGGAGCAGCAGGAGCCGCCGCCGCCGACTCAACCACCCGGTCGCCTTCCACCACCTCCTCCGCCACCTTGGACAGGTACTCAGGCTTGAGCAGGACGCCGCTCCCGTCCTCCAGCGGCTGCTGCTTCTTCTTCATCATCATCATCATCGGGCTCATGCACGCTTCCTGCCGGCCTCCCCCGGCCCATGCACGGCCCCCTCTTCTCCCGCCTGCCCGCCCCCTGGTCCCCGCCGCCGGCTCCCTACTCTTCCTCGCCGCCGCCGCCAAACTCGGGCTTCCCCCCTTCCGCCTGCGTCGCCCCGCCGCGTTTACGTCCGACTAACGGAATCCCACGTCGCCGATGACGTCGCCACGTCTCATCAGCATAAATGAATTATTCATATTCCGCCACCCAGCGAACAATCAATTCAGCCCCCTTCTCGCTTCTTCTCCTCCTCTTCCAGCACGGGAGGGTTTTTTTGTTGTATTTATCGACTACCTCTCCTCTCCTCCACTTGACAGTTTTTTTTCCAGCACTCAAAGAAAAATCCAAAATGGCAACTTTAAAAGGTTCAATTGTCAAGTTTGTGGAACTTATAGGGTGCAGATACAAATCCTGCGCCGGCGGCTCGTATTCGGATAAAGCAGCACAACTGTTTCTCTTAAAAAATAAAAAAAACACTTTGAAAGCTGTTTCCCCTCTTAAAGCCTTACTCCTCAGAACAACCCTGCAGCCACAAACGCACACTCGCTCTATCTCCTTAGACTGCGCTTGCGTCTGTTTTTATACTAGGCTTGGACCTCGGTTTCCTTGACGGACGTGGCCTTTCACCAATGGACACCCGACCTGACGAGGAGACCGTTCCAGGTGGAACTCCGCCTTCCACACTCAACCAATAATCGGTGACATTGTGGGAGAGGGCTAGCTCCTCGGGAAGATAGGAGTCTAGTAAGAAAATATTTTTTATTTACTTCTGCGGTACTAGTTTTTCACCCACTTTCATGGAAATATTTTCCAGAACAGGTCTCAGAAGACAGAGCAACAGCAAGGATACCAATTTTAAAAAGAGTTTTGCGATTGTCAAACAGGCATTGGCGTGGCCCCCTATCTTCTTCCACGCGACGATCATCGGATGAAAACAAACCGACTTAGACTGGAAGCCAAGCAACAAAAGTTCACATTCACGTCAGAGAATAATTTTTTCGAGCCCGTCGGCTGCGACTGTCATTTTGCGGGCGATATTTATCTCGTTTATTTACTTTCGTTGCGTTGGTTTGCGCCAATTCCACTTCCGGCGCGAGAGCGCGGCGACTCCACGTGACCCAGAGGGCAGCAATGCGTGCCGGGAGTTGTAGTTCGTGACCTCTGCACCATGACACCTGCATTCCTCTGCTCTTTCGTTCCCGTGCCCCCCTCCCCCCCACTTCCTCAACCAAGGAAACCCAACAATGGCCATCATCCCTCCGCCTCAACACACGGGGCAAAACAGATTCGGTACCCTCGTGGCACGTCAGCTGCTGAATATAATCCAGCTGAACCTTGACAGGAAGCAACTGCAGGACAGCAGCTGCTTGGAGATTACTGTTGCAAAATGGCTCGTTTTTGCCTCAAGAAACGAAACGCAGCAACTAATATTTTTGCATTAATATTTCGTAGGTCAACCTGAAAATATTTCAGTGCTGCCAAAGTTGTGTTATTCACCAATAAACTCCAAGGCTTTCCAAAGCCATATATGACCGAAGGATTTAAGGCCAACAATGTTTCTCCCACATCTAACAAAAGTGCTGTGGAAATACTTAGTTGGTTAGGTTTGCACCTCCAAGCAGAGGGAGAGAAATATAGAGTAAACGCTTCAGGTCACATTTTGCTGTTTATATTCCATCGATTTTCAAGTCCCGAATAAAATCAAACTTTATTGTCGTTGCTCTACCTCAAACTTTGCCCTTGGGTTTGGAAGCTTACATTCCTCAATGACCTGGTGAGTTATGTTGGCTGGAGTCAGGGCTTTATGCTTTGGCTCTTGGTAGGGTCACCCATGCCAAACAGGTCAAAGGATAGAGGTCAGACTAAGAGTGGACGACCAGTCCTCCAGGTTCAGAGGGTTCACCTCAGGGCCAACAACCCTGACTGGTAAAACAAAATTGTTACGCAGACAGCAATGAAGAATCCTTCTACATCTGAGTGTGACGGTATTCCTGAGTCTCCACCCGGGACTTGCATGGCTGACAGTAGCGAAAATCAAGAGGAAGCTACTAGCACGATGAATACTGCCAAGACCAAGACCAAAACTGGACAAGAACAGACAGAATGGAGGATCTTCATTGCTTCACTAAAAGCCAGTGGCCTAAAAGGCAGTAACTAAGTATTGTCATTGCTCAAGAAAATGAGATTATGGTGCTACTCCAGTCCATGCAAAAGCAGATATTTACATTGCATGCAGTATGGCTTAAGTAAAAAAAAAATCCCACTTATACATGCAACAAGTGATTTTGATGGTCCATAACACTCAAAGGCCTTTGGCAAGCCAGGGTGTAGCATTATTCAGCTGCATAACAGCCCTCGGGAAGAAGCTGTTTTTCAGTCTCACTGTCTTGGCTAAGATGTTTCTGTATCTCCTACTGGATGGCAGAAGATTGAACAGACAGTGTCCGGGATGGGATGGGTCTTTAATGATGTTACGAGTGCACTGTAGGTGGTGAGAGTTGTAAATTGTCTTCAGGTCTGGTAGTTGCATCCCACTGATGTGCTGAGCAGCCCTAATCACTCATTGGAGAGATCTGAAGAAGGGTCTCAACCCTGAGAGTTGACTCACTGAGTTCTTCCAACTCTTGTCATGTTCAAGATTCTGGATTCAAAATTGTTTGTTGTCATTCATCAGTACTGAATCAGAATCGGGTTTAATATCACTGGCATCTGGAATGAAATTGTTACTATGTGGCAGCAGTACATTACAATATATAATAATAAAAACTGTGAATGTCAGTAACTACGTGTGTGTGTGTGTGTGTGTGTGTGAAAATAATTGAATTAAATAAGTAGTGCTGTAGAGTTCGTGGGTTCAATGTCCATTTAGGAATCGGATGGCAGAGGGGAAGAAGCTGTTCCTGAATCGCTGAGTGTGTGTCTTCAGGCTTCTGTCCTCCTCCCTGATGGTAGTAACCGGATCAAAGCATGCCCTGGGTGATGGGAGACCTTAACGATGGACGCTGCCTTTCTGAGGCATTGCTCCTTGAAGATGTCCTGGACACTACGGAGGCCAGTGCCCATGATGGAGCTGACTGAGTTTACAACTCTCTGCAGCTTCCTTCGATCCTGTGCAGTAGTCCCCCCCCTCACCCCATGCCAGATGGTGATGCAGCCGGTTAGAATGTGATCCGTGGCATACCTGCAGAAATTTGCGAGTGCTTTTGGTGACATACCGAATCCCCTCAAATTCCTAATGGAATACAGGGGCAGTCATGCCTTCTCTTTAACTGCATCGATATGCTGGGCGCAGGTTAGGTCCTCAGAGATTTTGACACCCAGAAACTTGAAACTGCTCGCTGTCTCCACTTCTGATCCTTCTATGAGGACTGGTGGTTCTTCCTTCATCTTACCCTTTCTGAAGTCCACAATCTGTTCTTTGGTCTCCCTGGTGTCGAGTGCAAGGTTTTTGCTGTGATACCACTCAACTAGCTAATCTATCTTGCTCCTGGGCGCGAAAATTCGAAGTAAATTTTTTTACCAAAGTTCTGTAGACATCTGTCACCATATACAACCCGGATATGCATTTCCTTGCAGGAATACTCAATCAACTTTAAGGAAAAACAAAATGATTGTTACTCCGGATCTGATGCAGCATAGAAAAACACAATAAACATGTAGACCACAAGAAATATAAATACATACAGTAATATTAACTTATACTGTATGTGGGGTGACCAGGGAGGGTCTGGTGAAGGGGCTAGCTATGGCCATTCGGGGGCAGCTCACTCACCTTTGATCCCCACCAGACACTCAGTTCTCACCTGTCGCTCCAGGTAGCTGTTTGCATGCGACAGCGGCTGCTCCCCGGTACAGACGGGCTAAACCAGGTGAGGGTAGCCGTCAGGCCTCGTACCCCGGTGAGATAGGAACGTGCCCCTCCCAGCATGGGCGGACTGTCGCCAGCACCCGCACGTAACGTGACTCTGACGAGAGATGATAAAGTGGCAGCAGCGGTGGGCTGGGCTAATGGGTGGAGGAGCTGATCAGCCTGACCACGTGGGGGAAGTAACTGTTTTTGAGTTTTGTGGTCCTGCCGTGGAGGTCTTGTGTAGCCTCCTCGATGGGAGTGGGACAACAGTCCATCAGCAGGGTGCGTGTGATCCTTCATGATATTACTGGTCCTTTCCCAGCATATTACCCTATATATGTCGTTGTTGGTGGGATGGCTGTTTCTCCAGCTTCCAGTACTGCCGCCTCTTGCGTCTTCGGCCCGATATGCTGACTCCACTTCTCCCTCCATCGATCCCGCCTGACATCAGAGAGTCACAAGGTAATTCAGCATTGAAACAGATCCTTAGGCCCATCTTGTCCCTACTGAACATTGTGCCAGTCTCAATCTCATCCCAGTTACTGGGCTTGGCCCATATCCCACTGAACTGACAGAACGGCGATGAGGAATTTCTTTATCTAGAGGGTGGTGAACCTGTGGAATTCATTGCCACAGACGGCCGCGGAGACCAAGTCATTGGGAATATTTGGGGCGGAGGTTGACAGGTTTTCCATTAGTCAGGGTGTCAAAGGTTAAGGGAGAAGGCAGAAGGATGTGTTTGGGAGGGAATATAAATCCGCCAGGATTGAATGGAGGAACAGAGTCGATGACCCGACTGGCCTAATTCTGCTCCTACATCCTATGGTCTAACCCGTCCGCATGTTTATCCAAATATTTTTTAGTTGTTGCTCGACCTGTCTCAAACACTTCCTCTGACAGTCAGTCAATATGTAGACTAGCGTCCAAGTCCCATTCAAAATTTTCCCATGTCCCCTTCGTCTCCCTCCCTGTAAGTGCTGCCCGACCTGCTGAATATCTCTGCCTTTTCTCTTTTTATTTCGTATTTCCCACTTCTACAGATTAATTTTTAATTTTTTCCCCGTGACATTTAATTGAAAGAAAGTCTTCTCGGTGTAGAGTTGTGATGGCATCATTGTACTTTAAGGGTAGAAAGTTCAGCTCCAACTCTGAAGAGTCAACAAGGGATGTTATCACTTCAGTGTTGTACGATGGTGGTGGTTGTCCGACAGTGACAGCAGACCTTTATAGACCAGAAAGTCTATAAAGTGGAAAGGCCTTCACACTGGGGCAGTTCCACTCTCTTGACCTCAGAAGTCCAGGTGCAGTGGCACGAACAAGCTGCGCAAGCTGGGGTCTTCCCTGGTTGTGGAGGATGACCATGGCATATTCTGTGCCTTGTCAGAGCGTTGCAGTACCATCTTCCTAGCCACTGGATCTCACTGGAGATCTCATCTGCCCAGTGCTTCGGAGTTTACTTCACTTGCTGGTACAGGCCTGGTCCTATCTCACCAGGCTATGAGGGAACTGATTACCCTCACCTGGTTTAGCCACCTGTCGAAGCAGTGTATTGGGTTGCAGCCGCTGTCACAAGCAAACAGCTACAGGTGAGGTCTGAGTGTCCAGTGGTGCGTGTGCTGCCCCAGAATAGACATGGCAAGCCCCTCCACCAGAGGTGTTACCCCTCCCTGGACACCACAGACACCCCAATTTTCCTTCTGCAAGGTGTGGTGTGCTATTTTTCACATGAGCTCTCTCCCAAGATCCAGCCTGCTTACCGAAGAGCACAGTACTGATCTAAAGATGACCAGGAGATCTCTTTCCTCGTACTCTGGCCAATATTCGTCCCTCAACCAACATCCATCTCCACAAAGCAGCTGTTATACGGCAATGAAAAGTGGTCTAGGCCGCACCATTTGCACAGTTCTGGTCACCACACTGTAGGAAAGACATGATTAAGTTGGGGGGGGGGGTTAGAAAACGATTCACGAGGATGTTACCCAGAGCTTTGATGGGCCCAGTACATTAATGCAACCACCAAGGAGGCAGTCTAACTGATTTATTTTGTTAAGACCTTGAAGAGCTTGACGCACTGTCGTAGGAAATCACATTCACTTTCAGAGATCCCCACCATCAAGGCCATACTCTTTTCTTGCTTCTGCCATCAGGCACAGGAGCCTCAGGACTCGCACCACCAGGTTCAGGAACAGTTGCTACCCCTCGACCATCAGGCTCTTGAACAAAAGGGGATAACTACACTTACTTGTCCATCCACTGAGATGTTCCCACAACCAATGATCTCACTTTAAGGACTCTTTATCTCATTATCTCATGTTCTCATTATTTATTGCTATTTATTTATATCTGCATTTGCACAGTTTGTTGTCTTCTGCACTCTGGTTGATCTTTCATTGATCCTGTTATAGTTACTATTCCATAGATTTGCTGAGTATGCCCAAAGGAAAATTAATTTCAGGGTTATATATGGTGTCATATACAGTATGTACTTTGACAATAAGACCATAAGACATAGGAGCAGAATTAGGCCAGTTGGCCCATCGAGTCTGATCATGACTGATCCATTTCCTCTCAGCCCCAGTCTCCTGCCTTCTGCCAGTATCCCTTCATGCCCTGATTAATCAAGAATCTATCAACCTCCACCTTAGATATATAGAAAGACTTGGCCTCCACAGCTGCTTGTGGCAAAGAATTCCACAGATTCACCACTCTCTGGCAATAAAATTTACTTTGAACTTTTGAGATCCAGTATGTGCTCAAAAGCTCTTTACAGAATTTCCTACAGATGTAGGATGGAGAGCATTCTAACCGGCTGCATCACCATCTGGTGTGAAGACTCCACGTGCACAAGAATGCAAGAGGCTCCAGCTCCATCACGAGCACAACCATCAAGGACACCTTCAGAAGGTGGAGTCTTGGGAGTGACACCCATCGCTATGGATGCTCACGCCCCAGGGCATGCTCTCTTCTTGTTACTACCATCGGGGACAAGCTACAGAAGCCTGAAGACCCACAGCCGATTCTCTTCCTCGATTGTCAGATTTCTGAGCTGTCTATGAAACTATGAACAATTTCTCATGATTCCTCTTTTGTACTATTTTTTGTAACTTATACTAAATGTTATATCTTGCACTGTACTGCTGTCATAAAACAACGAATTTCCCATCATATAAGACATAGTAAGCCTGATTCTTATTCTGACCTAGACTTCTGGTGCCATCGTCAGGGTGTGGGCAGTGATACCCCTGTAACCCTGTGGGTTTCCCCCCACATAGAGTCATAGAAAAGTACAGCACAGAAATGGGCCCTTCGGCCCATCTAGTCCATGCTGAGCCACTTAAACTGCTCACTCCTATCGACCTGCACTGGGACCATAGCTCTCCATACACCAACCATCCCTGTATCCATCCAAACTTCTCTTAAACGTTGAAATCGAGCTCACACGCACCACTTTTCCGGCAGCTCGTTCCACACTCTCACCACCCTCTGAGTGAAGCAGCTTCCCCTCATGTTCCCCTTAAACTTTTCACCTTTCACCCTTAACCTTTCATGCCAATTGGCCAACTCTAAATTCCTCTTCGAGTGGAAGTCAGCCTCCTGAGGCTGGAGCTGGAGTAACGGCTGGGCAAGAGCGATGGGAACCGGTGTTTACGCTGGGAATTGAACATCAAATGTACCTCTGGGGTAAATTCCAGTGGCCCCTGAAGCCAGGGAGAGGCTGGTAACAGCCCGGTTCAATGTGGTGTCAATTGGCCTATCCTTTTAATAGTATTCCCAAGCATGCAATATTCTCCAGAGCACTCAGACAAAATGCTGGAGGAACTCAGCAGGTCAGGCAGCATCTGCGGAAATGAATAAACAGTCGACGGTTTGGGCCGAGACCCTTCTTCTGGACTCGGGGGTGGGGGGGGGGTTGATATCAGAATTAAAAGGCGGGGGGGAGGGGAAAGAGGTTGGCTGGAAGGTGATAGGTGTAGTGAGTAGGAAAGGTGAAGGGTTGGATAGGAAGGAATCTGATAGGAGCAGAGAGTGGACCATAGGAGAAAGGGAAGGAGGACGGGACTTGGGGGAAGAGGTAAAAGGTCAGAGTGGGGAATAGAGAAGACGGGGTGGATGGGTGGAAATGGAAACCCAGAGTCATCATCATTGTGTGCCGTGTTGTATGATGTAGGAGATCATCGTCTTTCCACGACCATGATCTTGGCAAATTTTTCTACAAAAGTAGTTTGCCATTGTCTTTCTCAGGGCAGTGTCTGTACAAGACAGGTGACCGCGGCCATTATCAATGCTCTTCAGAGATTGTCTGCCTGGTGTCAGTGGTCACATAACCAGGACTTGTGATGTGCACCGGCTGCTCGTACGACCATCCACCACCCGCTCCCGTGGCTTCACGTCACCCTGATCCGGGGAGGGGGCTAAGCAGGTGCTACGCCTTGCCCGAGGGTGACCTACAGGCTAGCGGAGGGAAGGAGCACCTTACACCTCGTTTGACAGAGACATATCTCCACTCTGCCACCAAAAATCCAGAGTAACGCACTCAGGAAAATCAGCAGCTTCTGTGGAGAGGAGTAAAGAGCGGATGTTTTGGGCTGAGACCCTTCATCAGAACTTACATGTTCACACGTGTATTTTTTGTACAAAGCACCATACCACTCACTTGGTCTCCTGGCCTGGAATGATAGCTTGTTGGAGGGCTTCCCTGTGATCTCAGCCTGCAAAAGTACCGTGACCTTGTCGTGGTTAGTGGGCCTGGGTGCCCCAATGACCCAGAGAACTACATTGACTGGAGTTAGTGCTCCTGGGGGTGGGGGTCATCCATGCCAAACAGACCGAAGGGTAAAGACTGGACTAAGAGTGGGCTAAGACGAAGACTCACAGGTGAAGTGTGGCCTCACCTGGAAGGACTGTTTGGGGCCCTGAATGGTCGTGAGGGAGGAGGTGTAGGGGCAGGTTGTGGCACTTGTTCCGCTTGCAAGGATAAATGCCAGGAGGGAGATCAGTGGGGAGGGACGAATAGACAAGGGAGTTACGTAGAGTGTGATTCCTGTGGAGAGTGGAAAGTAGGGGAAGGGAAGGATGTGCTTGGTGGTGGGATCCTGTTGGAGGTGGCAGATGTAACGGAGAATTATGTGCTGGATGTGGAGGCTGGTGGGGTGGTAGGTGAGGAGAAGAGGAACCCTATCCCTGGTAGGGTGGCAGGTGGATGGGGTGAGGGCAGACGTGCGTGAATTAGAAGCGTTGATGGTGGAGAAAGGAAAGCCCCTTTCTTTGAAAAGGAAATCTCATTAGTTCTGGAATGAAAATCCTCATCCTGAGAGCAGATGCAGTGGAGGCAGAGGAATTGAGAGAGGGGAATGGCGTTTTTACAAGTGGCAGGTTGGGAAGAGGTATAGTCTAGGTAGCTATTAGTATCGGTGGGTTTATAAAGGATATCAGTGGATAACTGTCTCCAGAGACAGAGAGACTGACAAAGGGGAGGGAGTTGTTGGAGGTGAACCAGGTAAATTTGAGGGCAGGGTGGAAGCTGGAAGCATAATTGATGAAGTCGGTGAGCTCGGCGTGGGTGCAGGAAGCAGCACCAATGTAGTTGTCGATGTAGCGAAGGAAAAGTTGGGAGAGCGATACCAGTGTAGGCTTGGAACATAGACTGTTCCATGTTGCCAACAAACAGACAGGCATAGCTTGGACCCATGCGAGTGCCCATGGCTACACCTCTTGTTTGAAGGAAGTGGGAGGAGGCGAAGGAGAAATTATTTAGAGTGAGGACAAGTTCCACTAGGGTGAGGAGGATGGTGGTGGTGGTGGAGGGGAACTGGGGTTGGGTCTTGTTCCCAGAAAGAAGCAGAGCGCTTTGGGACCTTCCTCGTGGGGGGATGGAGATGTACAGGGATGGATATCCATAGTAAAAGATAAGATGGGGGCCAGGGAACTTGAAATCATTGATAAGATCCAGAGCGTGTGAAGTATCACAGACGTAGGTAGGAAGGGACTGAATCTGGGGGATAAAACTGAGTTGAGGTATGCAGGTATGAGTTCAATGGGGCAGGAACAAGCTGAACAATGGGTCTACCTGGACAGGCAGGTTTTTGGGTCTTGGGTAGGACGTAGAAACAAGAGGTGCTGGGTGCCGGAAACAAGAGGTGCAGTTGGTGGCAATGGATGGGAGAACCCCAGAGCTAATCAGGTCAGTACAGGTGACAATGGCCTCCTGCTCCTTAGAGGGGTTCCGTTCACTGGGCCTCAGCAAGGTAGAGATCAGTCCGCCAGACTACAACAGCACCTCCCTTATCTGCAGGTTTGATGGTGAGGTTAGGATTGGTGCGGAGGGAGTGGAGAGCAGAGCTTTCTGAAGGAGTGAGGTTGGAATTGGAGAGGGGAGTGTTGAAGTCGAGATGGTTGATGTCCCATCAGCAGCTGGCAATGAAAAGGTCCAGAACAGGCAGAAGACCAGAGTGGGGTGTCCTGCAGGAGGAGGGTTGAAGACAGTAGAAAGAGGGCATCAGTGTGGGGTGGAGATTCCTTGCCAAAGAAGTAGGCACGGAATTGGAGGCAGCAGATGAAGAGTTCAGTGTCATGGCAGGCATGAAACTCACTGAGGTGTGGCTGCAGGGGGACAAAGGTGAGGCCCTTACTGAGAGCAGAACATTCTGCCTCAGAGAGGGGAAGGTCAGAGGGGATGGTGAAGATCAGGCATGGATGGGAGCTGGGATCGGAGAGGGGAAGGGGGTTGAGTGTTTGAGGAGAGGGGAGGGTTGAGGTATCCAGGGAAGGTAGGGTGGGAGGAAGATGGAGTCTCTGTGGACCCAACAGCTAGAGTTGGGCCCTGAAAGACACGGGATAGCTGAGTGGTGGTGGGGGAAGGGGAGACTGGGATTCCAGTGGCAGTCTGTGTAGACCCGGCCTGGGGTGCTGTTGGTCAAGGTCCAGGCTGGACCTGTGTAGATTGTGTTGGCTTGAGTGTTGGGGATGGGGTTACCTGTAGACTGAACTGTGAGTGGGGATGGGGTTACCTGTAGACTGAACTGTGATTGGGGATGGGGTGACCTGCAGACTGAACTGTGAGTGGGGATGGGGTGACCTGTAGACTGAACTGTGAGTGGGGATGGGGTGACCTGTAGACTGAACTGTGAGTGGGGATGGGGTTACCTGTGGACTGAACTGTGAGTGTGGATGGGGTTACCTGTAGACTGAACTGTGAGTGTGGATGAGGTTACCTATGGACTGAACTGTGAGTGGGGATGGAGTTACCTGTAGACTGAACTGTGAGTGTGGATGGAGTTACCTGTGGACTGAACTGTGAGTGTGGATGGGGTTACCTGTGGACTGAACTGTGAGTGGGGATGGGGTTACCTGTAGACTGAAGTGTGAGTGGGAATGGAGTTACCTGTAGACTGAACTGTGAGTGGGGATGGGGTTACCTGTGGACTGAACTGTGAGTGTGGATGAGGTTACCTGTAGACTGAACTGTGAGTGTGGATGAGGTTACCTATGGACTGAACTGTGAGTGGGGATGGAGTTACCTGTAGACTGAACTGTGAGTGTGGATGGAGTTACCTGTGGACTGAACTGTGAGTGTGGATGGGGTTACCTGTGGACTGAACTGTGAGTGGGGATGGGGTTACCTGTAGACTGAAGTGTGAGTGGGAATGGAGTTACCTGTAGACTGAACTGTGAGTGGGGATGGGGTTACCTGTGGACTGAACTGTGAGTGGGGATGGGGTTACCTGTGGACTGAACTGTGAGTGTGGATGGGGTTACCTGTAGACTGAACTGTGAGTGTGGATGGGGTTACCTGTGGACTGAACTGTGAGTGGGGATGGGGTTACCTGTAGACTGAACTGTGAGTGGGGATGGAGTTACCTGTAGACTGAACTGTGAGTGGGGATGGGGTTACCTGTGGACTGAACTGTGAGTGGGGATGGGGTTACCTGTGGACTGAACTGTGAGTGTGGATGGGGTTACCTGTAGACTGAACTGTGAGTGTGGATGGGGTTACCTATGGACTGAACTGTGAGTGGGGATGGAGTTACCTGTAGACTGGGCAGGGGGTTGAGATGGAGTTACCTGTAGACTGGGCAGGGAGTGGGGATGGGGTTACCTGTAGACTGAACTGTGATTGGGGATGCAGTTACCTGTGGACTGAACTGTGAGTGGGGATGGCGTTACCTGTAGACTAGGCTGGATTAGCGTTGGATTCTGAATTACCTGTCGACTGCGCTGGGTCAGTGTTGGAGATAGAGTTATCTGTAGACTGCTCTGGGGGTGAGGATGGAACTACCTTTTGACTGAGGTGGGAGTGAGTATGAAGTTACCTGTAGACTTGATTGGGTGTGTGGTAGGGATTATGTGTAGACTGGTAGGTTGCGTGTTGGGGAGGGAGTTACAGTGCCTATAAAAGTATTCACCCCACTTGGCAGTTTTCATATTCTACTGTTTTACAATATTGATTCACAGTGGAATTAATTTGTTTTTTTTGACACTGATCGACAAAAAAAAAGTCTCTTTCATGTCAAAGTGAAAATAGATTTCTACAAAATGACCTATATTAATTTAAAATTTCAAACACAAAATAATTGATTGCATACGTATTTGCCCTCTTTAATATGACACACCAAATCATCGGTGCAGCCAATTGGTGTTCAGTCGTCACTTCATTAGTTAAATGAAGATCATCTGTGTGCAGTCAAATTGTTACAATTGATTGTATCTGGAAGGTCCAACTGCTGGTGAGTCAGGATCCTAGCAAAAACTACACCATGAAGACAAGGGAACACTCCAAGCAACTCTGCAAAAGGTTATTGAAAAGCACAAGTCAGGAGATGGATGTAGGAACATTTCCAAGTCACTGAATATCCTTTAGAGTACAGTTAAGTCAATCATCAAGAAATGGAAAGAATTTGGCACAGCTGTAAGTCTCCCTAAGGCAGGCCATCCTCAAAAACTGAGTGACTGTACAAGAAGGGGACTAGTGAGGGAGGCCACCATGAGACCTATGACAACTCTGGAGGAGTTACAAGCTTCAGTGGCTGAGATGGGAGAGACTGTGCACACAACAACTGTTGCCCGGGTGCTTCACCAGTGGCAGCTTTATGACAGAGTGGCAAAGAGAAAGCCTCTGTTGGGGGGGAAAAAAACTCACATGAAATCTCTGCTAGAGTTTGCCAGAAGGCATGTGGGAGACTCTGAAGTCAGCTGGAAGAAGGTTCTATGGTCTGATGAAACCAAAATTGAGCTTTTTGGCCATCAGACTAAATGCTATGTTTAGCATAAGCCAAACACCTCACATCATCAAAAAAAAAGACCCCATCCCTACAGTGAAGCATGGCGGCAGCTGCATCATGCTGTGAGGATACTTCATTGTGAGGGTAGAGGGTAAAATGATGCAGCAAAATACAGGGAAATCCTGGAGGAAAACCTGATGCAGCCTGAAAGAGAACTACGATTTGGGAGAAGAATTGTTTTCTAGCAAGACAATGACTCCAAGCATAAAGCCAAAGCTACAGAGTTAATGTCCTGGAGTGGGCAAGTCAGAGTCCAGACCTCAATCCAATTGACAATTTGTGACTGGACTTGAAAAGGGCTGTTCACTCACGATCACCATGCAATCTGACAGAGCTTGAGCAGTTTTGTAAAGAATGGGGGAAAGTTGCAGTGTCCAGATGTGCAAAGCTGATAGAGACCTATCCACACAGACTCAAGGCTGTAATTGCTGCCAAATGTGCATCTATTAAATACTAAATTGAAGGGGTGAGTAAATTTGTGGTCAATTATTTTGTATTTAATAATTGTTATACATTCAGACCAATTTGTAGAAATTAATTTCCACTTTGACATGAAAGAATCTTTTCTGTTGATCAGTGTCAAAAAAGCCAAATTAAATCTACTGTGACTCAATGTTGTAAAACAACAAAACATGAAAACTTCCAAGGGGGGGGTGAATACATTTTATAGGCTCTGTATGTGTAGTCCACACAGGGCTCGGAAGGTCAGTAAGTCTAGGAGCAGCGTCAGGAATACAGGTCGACCACCTCGCCTAGCTTTGCATTGTGCTCCCTGCAGCCGCTCTGCTCCCAGTGTTCTCTGGTATTGCTCGAGGTTTCCAGCAGCCAAGGATCCCCATGTCTGAATGAATAACTTGCGTCCAAGGCCAGGAAGAGTTCTCCTCCTTTTACACTATTCCTATCAGAATCAGGTTTATTATCACCAGCATATATTGCGAAATTTGTTGTTAAGTGGTAGCAGCACAATGCAAAATTGCAATACATAATAATTTTTAAAACTGTAGCTTTGTGGTATGTGTACACACACACACACACACACACACACACACACACACACACACAAAAGCACACACACACACACACACACACACACCCAAGTATTTTATTTATTTATTGATACAGTGTGAAATGGGCCCTTCTGTCCTTCTCACTATGCTGCCCAGCAATCCCACAACTCCGATTAACCTAACCTAATCACGGGTCGATTTACAATGACTAGTTCATTTACCTGAGATGCTGGATGGGGATGTGTCTCTACCAAAGGAGGTCCATCCCTCTGGTAGCCTGCAGGTGTAGCACCTGTTTAGCTCCTCCACCGATCAAGGTCACGTGAAGCCATGGGAGCAGGTGGTGGATGGTTGTACGAGCAGCCGATGTATATCACAAGTCCTGGTTATGCAGCCACTGACACCAGGCAGACAATCTCTGAAGAGTAGTGATAATGGCTGGGGTCACCAGTCTGGTAAAGACACTGTCCAGAAGAAGGCAATGGAAAACCACTTCTGCAGAAAAGTTTGGCAAGAACAATCATGATGATGTTGATCATGATCACCCATGTCATACGACACGGCACATAATGATGATGTCATATGACACGGCACATAATGATGATGTCATACAACACAGCACATAATGAACAAACCCTGTCTTCACCTTCCATAATTTTCGGTACTTCTACTAGGGTTTCCTCTCAACATCTGCTGTAGGGAGAATGGGGCACATGATGCTGCTGATAAATTAACCTCCCCATACGTCTTTGGAATGTGGGAGGAAATGGGAGCACCCAGGGAAAACACACGTATTCCTTAGGGAGGACAGACAGAGGTGGTGCCAGAATGAACTCTGAACTCCTCGACACTCCAAACACAGTGTCGTGTACCCTCTACACCACTGTAGCACCCATAGCAGTGACCTGGAATTGCTGAGCACCATCTAAGATTTTATACTGCTCAAGGAACATGCGTTCTCTTTGAAAGTGATTGTTAACGGAGTCATAATTCCTTGCTCTTTTCCCTTACGATGTACAGTGTCCCTATCAAATACATTTCAAAGTCAAGTTTACTATCAGATGTGCATGTCTGCACAGGTGCAGTGAAGAACCTGTTCAAGGCATCATCACAGGCACATGTCAGCAGAGACATAACATTCGCAAGAAAAACATCAATTAAACTGAAATTATACAAGAAAGAACCCAAATAGAAGAAAAAAAGACACCAAGTCCATTGTAGTGCAAAGTGGTCACAAGGTTGCTATACCAAGGGAGTGACTGGGGTTGTGCAGGTTGGAGAAGGCTTGTCTTGAATCTGGTGCTGTTGGACTTCAGGCCTGGACCCCAAGGATGAGGACTGGTGATTCCTCGTCAGGTGGCAAATCCATAAGATCATAAAGGCATAGGAACAGAATTAGGGTATTCGGCCCATTGACTCTGCTCTATCATTCAATCATGGCTGATTTATCTTCTGTCTGAACCCAATTCTCCTGACTTCTCCCTGTAACCATTCATGCCCTTACTAATCAAGACCCTATCAACTTCCACCCCAAATATACCCAATAACAAGAACCTCCATCCCAAATATGCCTGCTAACTTAGCCTCCATAACCAACTGTGGCAACAGACTTCACAGAATCACCACCCTCTGGCTATAGCTTCATCTCTGTTCTGTGGGATGTCCTTGTATTCTGAGGCCGGGATCAGAGATCAATGTGAGTCCAGAGGTCGAGGACCAAAGGCCGAAGTCCTTGCCAGCGTGTCCGGAAATTGGGGGCTTGATGTCACGAGTCTGCTTGGCCGGGCCTGACCTGGGGTTCGAGGCCTGTCTGTGTCTGTGAATGGGTAGGTGGGTGGTTGCGAGGGAGAAAAGGGGTATGTTTTTGCTGTTGTTATGTTGCTATTGCTTGAGCTGTTCTGCTGAACATTGTGGGCATGCTTTGTTAGTGACAGAATCTGTGGTGATGTTTGCAGGCTGTCCCAAGCATGTCCTCAGGTTGTGTTGGTTTTTGACACAAACAATACATTTCACTGTATGTCTCCATGTACACAGGAGACATAAATGAATCTAAATTCATCTAAATGAGGAGCTTGAAGACTCATATGGCCAGATTTGGGAACTGCTCCTTTTCAACTGTGATAAGATTGCTGAACGGATCCTGACCCAGATCTGGGCCGTACCCTCCAAATATCCGGACCTGCCTCTCGATTTTTTTTGCACTACCTTACTTTCCATTTTCTATTTTCTATTTATGGTTTAGATTTTTAATATTTATTATCAATTTGTACTCCAGGGAGTGGGAAGCACAGAATCAAATATCACTGTGATGATTGTACGTTCTAGTATTAATTGTTTGGTGACAATAAAGTATAAACGTATAAATTTGAATCCATACATTGGTGAGACCAAAGAACTGATTGTGGACTTCAGAAAGGGTAAGACAAAGGAACACACACCAGTCTTCATAGAGGGGTCAGAAGTGGAGAGAGTCCCTGGGTGTCAATATATCTGAAGGTCTATCCCGGGCCCAACATATCAGTGTTACAAAGTAGGCTTGACAGTGGCCATATTTTATTAGGAGTTTGAGGAGATCTGGTACGTCACCAAAGGCACTCACAAGTTTCTACAGATGTATCATGGAGAGCATTCTAACTGGCTGCATCACAGTCTGGTGTGGGGGGTGGGGAGGGGGGCTACTGCACAGGGTCATAGTAAGCTGCAGAGAGTTGTAAACTCAGTCAGCTCCATCATGGGCACTAACCTCTGTAGCATCCAGGACATCTTCAAGGAACAGCGCCTCAGAAAAGTGGGGTCTATCATTAAGAACCTCCGTCACCCAGGTCACGCCTGGTTCCCATTGCTACCAGCAGGAAGACACACACACTCAGTGATTCAAAAACAGCTTCTTCCTCTCTGCCATCCGATTTCTGAATGGACATTGAACCCACGATCACTACCTCACTAATTTTTTTATTTCTATTTTAAATAGCTTATTTAATTTAGCTATTTAATATATATGTGACACTCGCTTCGCCTAGCAGCTTAATACAGGGAGTGATAACCCCCTGCCCGGCCAAACTTAAGAAATCTCGTTTGGGTGGATGCTCCTCGATGTGTCCCCTGTTACAAATCAGTATCCCGAAATAACAAACAGTACACAATATGTCATTAAACGAATAAGCTTTATAACTCTTACCGTGACTATATGGTTAGTAGAGAAACAAAATATAAAAGAAAAAGGGGCCAATTCTTAAGATTTAATAATAAACAGTCTGTGTACAAAGTTGGAGTTCACTCAGTAATCCTTCTTCCACCATCGGTCTCCTCCGAGCATCGCCGACCTTCGGTCTCCTGCTCCGAGTCCACCCTGTCCAGCAGTCTACCAAATCTCTCCATTTGTGTATTCTCTCTTCATCTCTCTCTCTCTATCCCTCTGGCAAAAGCCCACGAAATCAACTGCTTCCGGAATCACAAGACAGGGCAACAAAATCCTGATTGGCTAACCTGCAGCCACAATCCTGTTATCTCCAGCCATTACCCAAACATTGCTGCTACAGAGAAATCGTTACCTCAGCAGAGAACATTACAGAGAAGCCATTACATTAGCAGTGAACCCTTACAGTGCATTACATATACTGTACATTTACTGTAATTCACTTTATTTCCATTATTAAGTATTGCATTGTGCTGCTGCCGCAAAGTGAACAAATTTCTTAACCTATGCTGGTGGCCAACTGGTTAAGGCGTCGCTCTAGTGATCTGAAGGTCGCTAGTTCGAGCCTCAGCTGAGGGAGTGTGTTGTGTCCTTGAGCAAGGCACTTAACCACACATTGCTCTGCGGCGACACTGGTGCCAAGCTGTATCGGCCCTAATACCCTTCCCTTGGACAACATCGGTGTCGTGGAGAGGGGAGACTTGCAGCATGGGCAACTGCTGGTCTTCCATACAACCTTGTCCAGGCCTGTGCCCTGGAAACCTTTCAAGGCACAAATCCATGGTCTCACGAGACTCACGGATGCCTATAAATGCTGGTGATATTAAACCTGATTCTGATCCCTGCCCCAATATTAGCTGCGGGAGGAGGGCCTGGCACAAACCAGGAGTGCAGTGGGTTAGCCTTCACTGGCACAGATGAGTAACAGCTCTCAGTACACCATTCGGGACATCCAAGCCATGCTCTCTTCTCACTCCTGCTGGACACTGCCTTTCTGAGCTGTCGTTCCTTGAAGATGTCCTTGGTGCTACGGAATCGAGTGCCCACGATGGAGATAACTGAGTTTACGGGAAGGAGGTACAGGTTCCACACCATCAGGTTCAGGAACAGTTACCACTCTTCAAGCATCAAAGTTCACAGTATGTATATGTGATACAACCCTGAGATTTGTCTCATTACAGGTGGCTACAACAAAAAAGAAACCCAAGAGAACCTATTTGAAAAAAAGACCCAAAATGTCGAAAGAAAAGCAAGCAATAAAAGTGAGCAAATAGCATTCTGAACAAAGCTGAGTCCGTAGACGCGAAGCGTGGAATAGCTGGAGCAGACCCCAGTCTCTGCCTCAGTTCAGCACTGAGCTGAGTAAACATTGTGGAGCAGTGAGCAGAACCGACCCGACCTTTGCCTCTAGCCCCAACACCCTGACCCAGCGACATTGACTTCACTCACCTCAACACTGAACAGATTCCACGACTTCTGGATTCATTTTCAGGGTCTCTATAACTTGCGTTCTCAGCGTTACAGGTTGAGCACCCCTTTATCCAGAATGCTTGAGGTAGTAAGTGTTTTGGGTTTTGGATTTTGGAATATATAATGAAATAGCTTGGGATCGCCAAGTGAGCAGTCTTTATCTTACGTTTGTTCGTCACACAAATGTACTGATGCATCTGTTCAGTGTGTTCGATTTTCATCAGCGACGGTCTCGGCAAACTCATCAACCGATTTCTCTGCTGCTTCATGATCAGCAGATGTAATATCACCACTAATCTTTAAAAAGTTAATGCCGTGCCCTTTAAATTTCTGCAACCAAGCCTGCTGAATATTCTTCAATTTTCAGTTCACCGTGATAGATCGTTGCTTGGTTCGTGATCAGTGTACCGTTAAGTGGCAAATGATCACTCCAACGCTAACTAATCCACTCTTTCGATACATGATTGCAATCTTCATTTGTCGCTTTATGCAGTGCTATCCTATTTGCCATTAACTTCTGTACATTAATATGTGAGGTCACTTCTCAGATTTCACTTGTCTGTGAAATTTTCCGCTTCTGACATCATATCAATGCTCAAAAAAAAATTTTGGGTTTCGGAGGTTTTTGGATTTTAGAATTTCAGATAAGGGGTACTCAACCTGTAATTATTTATTTATTTGTTTGTTTGTATTTGCACACATATAATTTTGCACTTTGGTTGTATTTGTGTGTCGTTTTTCATTGATTCTATTGTGTTTTTTGTTCTACTGTGAATGCCTGCAAGAAAATTAATCTCAGGGGACATATGCATACTTTGAAAGTAAACTTATTTTGAACTTTGAACAGCTCAACCACACTAAGCACACTCTCCATCCTCCGCCGATGGACTGTGAATGTGGAGTGTATAACCATTAACAAGATACACTGGAATGATTCACGCAGTCTACCCTAACATCAGCACATAAGCGCACACCTCTGCTGGATGGAAATAGACAATCTGAACGTACGAGGAATCAGAATCCGGCTTATTATTACTCACATATGTCATGAAGTTTGTTGTTTTGTGGCAGCAGTACAGTGCAAAGACATAAAAATTGACTTTAACTTATTTTTATGTAACTCTTTATTTTTATAATTGTTGAATGTTGCTTTTTCATTGCGTGTTGCAGCAATGCACCACAGCAAATTCCTAATAGTGTCTTTGGTGAACAAAGTTGACCTGTGATCCAAAAAAAAAGAGGAGTGAAAAAAGCAGAATGTTGATCATGTGTTCGTGGACTGTTCAGAAATCTGATGGCCGAGGGGAAGAAGCTGTTCCTGAAACACTGAGTGTGGGTCTTCAGGTTCCTGTACCTCCTCCTTGATGGTAGCAATGAGAAGAGGGCATGTCCTGATTGAGGGTCTTCGTAATGATGAATGCTGCCTTTTTCAGAATCAGAATCCGGTTTATTATCACTGATACACTGTATGTCATGAAGTTTGTTGTTTTGCAGCCGCAGTCCAAAGTTCAAAGTAAATTAATTATCAAAGCACATATACTGAATGTCACCATATACAACCCTGAGATTTATTTTCTTGTGGACATTATCAATAAACCTATAAAATAATAACCATGACAGAATCAATGAAAAACCACACCAACTGGACGTACAGCCATTGTGCAAAATACAACAAACTCTGCAAATACAAAAATAAATAAATAATAATAATAAATAAGTAAGAAATAAATATTGAGAATGTGAGATGAAGAGTCATTGAAAGTGAGTCCATTATTGGTTGTGGGAACATTTCAGTGATGGGACAAGTGAAATTGAGTGAATTTATCCCCTTTGGTTCAAGAGCCTGATGACTGAGGGTCAATAACTGTTCCTGAACCTGGTGGTGTGAGTCCAGAGGCTCCTGTACCACCTTCCTGTTGAGAACAGTGAGAAGAGAACATGGCCTGGTGGTTGGGGGACCCGATGATGGATGCTGCTTTCCTGCGACAACGATTTGTGTAGATGTGCTCAATGATTGGGAGGGCTTTTCCTGTGATGGACTGGGCCGTATCCAGTACTCGTAGGATCTTCTCTTCAATGGCATCAGTGTTTCTATACCAGGCTGTGCTGAAACCAGTCAATATGCTCCCCATCACACGTCTATAGAAGTTTGTCAAAGTTCTAGATGTAATGCCAAATCTTTACAAACTCCTAAGGACATAGAGGCACTGTCAAGCTTTCCGCTTAATTGCACTTGCGTGCTGGGCTGGGGACAGGTCCGCTGAAATAACAACACTGTGGAATTTAAAGTTGCTCACCCTGTCCACCTCCGATCTTCTGACGAGGACTGGCTCATGGACCTCTGGTTTCCTCCTCCTGAAGTCAATAATACATTAAAATGGAATCTATTAAAAATACAGCTACAATGGGAAATACAAAATAGACAAACAGGTGCTGCAAAGCAAGAGCAAAACAGGGAGGCAGTGGTCATGAATTGTTCAAAGAATTGACGGCGGAGGGGAGGAAGCTCTTCCTATAACATTGAGCCTGATGGCTCCTGTACCTCCTCCCTGATGGTGAACATCACCACCAGCAGGTTCCCCTCATTCACTGTCTAAATACTGGAACTCCCTCCACCACCAGGTAGTCAGAATCTATTGCAATGCACACACAGAATGCTGGAGGAACTCAACAGGTCAGACAGCATCTATGGGAACGAATAAGCAATTGATGTTTTGCACTGGGACCCTTCTTCAGCACTGGAACTGAAGAGGAAGGACACCAGAGTATAAAGATGGGGGGTGGGGGGAGGAAAGCTAGGTGATAGGTGAAGCCAGATGGGAAAGATAAAGGCCAGAGAGGAAGGAATCTGACAGGAGAGAAGAGTGGGACAATAGGAGAAAGGGAAGGAGGGGGTGACCCAGGGGGAGGTGAGGAGAGTTAAGAGGCCAGAGTGGGGAATAGAATAAGACGGGAGGGGGAGAATTTTTTTTACCGGAAGGAGAAATCGATATTCACGCCATCAGGTTGGAGGCTACCCAGGTGGAATATGAGGTGTTGCTCCTCCACCCTGAGGGTGGCCTCATCTTGGCACAAGAGGAGGCTATGGACTGGCATATCGGAATGGGAATGGGAATTAAAATGTTTGGCCGCCAGAATGTCCCACTTGCGGCAGATGTTGCGGAGGTGCTCGATGAAGCGGTCCCCCAGTATAAGACGGGTCTCACCGGTGTAGAGGAGGCCGAATCAATATAGAGGAAGTGTAGCAGTGTCAGGTACCGGAGGGCATCGATTTAAGGGAAATGTACCAGGCAAATATTTTGCCTAGGGAGTGGTGGGCACCTGAAATGTGCTGGCTCGCAAGGTGGTGGAGACAGACACGATAGAGGTGTTTGAGAGACCGTAAGATCGGGTTTCAGATTCAGCTTTATTTATCAGATGCACAGTGAAATACGTTGCCTGCTTTACGACCAATGCAACACTAAACATATCTTTACCTTCTCCCCTTCTGCTTTGCACAGGGGTCGTTCCCTCTGCAGTTCCCTTGTCCATTCATCCCTCCCCACTAATCTCTGTCCTGGCACTTATCCCAGTGACCAAAGTGTGACACCTGTCCATTCACCTCCCTTCAGGGCTCCGAACAGTCCTTCCAGGTAAGGCAACCTGTGAATCTGCTGGGGTTGTCTATGGCGTCTGGTGCTCCCGATCCGGCCTTCTCTACATTGGGGAGACCCATCGTATAATGGGGGACCGTTTCCTTGCGCACCTCTGCACCATCCACCACAAGTGGAACTTCCCGGTGGGCAAACACTTTAATTCCCATTTCCATTCCCGTTCTGACATGTCAGTCCATGGCCTCCTCTTGTGCCAGGAAGAAGCCACCCTCAGAGCGGAGGAGCAACACCTTATATTTCCATCAGGCTACCCCCCAACCTGATGGCATGAATATTGATTTCTCCCTCCAGTAAACAAATTTCTCCCTCTCCTCTTCCTCTATTCCCCTCTTCTTGCCTGCCTATCACTTCTCCCGGGTCCCCTCTTCCTTCCCTTTCTCCCATGGTCCACTCTGCTCTCCTATCAGATTCCTTCCTCCCCAGCCCTTGACCTCTCCCTCCCACCTGGCTTCACCTATCACCTTCCAGCTGTCCTCCTTACCCTCCCCCCACCTTTTTATTCTGGCATCTTCCCCACTTCCTTTCCAGTACTGAAGAAGGGTCTCGGCCCGAAACATCAGCTGTTTACTCTTTTCCACAGATGCTGCCTGACCTGCCGAGTTCCTCTGGCACTTTGTCTGTGTTGCTCTGGATTTCCAGCATCTGCAGACCTTTACGTGTTTATGAATACGATCTAAAGTTGTGCTTGGGGGCAGCCTGCAAATGTCACTACACATCCCGGTACCAACATAACATGGCCACAGTGTTCAGCAGAACAACACAATCAATAACAACAGCAAAACAAGCCCCTTTTCCAACTGCCCCTTCACACACTCCACCCAGGCAGACAGGCCTCCAATCCCAGGACAGGCCCCAAGTCCTTTGCCCCCGACTCTCAGTCTTCCAGAAATCAGGCCTTGGCCTGGACTTGCAGGCTTGACCTGTAGGCCTCTGACCTCTGGACTCGTTGACTTTTGTCTCCAACATTTTGGATAGGGAATAGAGGCTTATGGATCATGCACAGGCAGAAGAGATTTATTTTAATGTCTTTGGCCTGAAGGTCCTGTTCCAGTGCCATACTGCTCTATATTCTGTGTTTTGACTGTGCTGCGGGACAAGCCAGTTCAAGAAAATGGCTCAGCGGCAGAAAGAGAAGGGAATAAATATCGGAACTCCGCCAGAACAGTCCCGAGCCTGGCTGTGAAAAGGGGAGGGTTAGGCACGGGGCTAGCAACCCCATCCCATAAGAACCCAGAGCTACAGAAACTCCAGCGGAAGCGCCAAAGACCTCATCTCTGGGAGAGGAAGAATCTTCGCCTGGAAGATGTATGAAGTCGTGTGCTGAAAAGTGAAAGCCACAGGGCCAGTCGACCTTTGGCCCAGGTTAGAGGACTCTGGGAAGCTGCTGTCGGGGGCCTATGCCCCAAAGGGGTGATGGGCTTGAGAAGAAGACGGGGTGTCACAGTAGCGTAGTGGTCAGCACGATGCTATTACAACTCAGAGAGGCTTAGTTTGGAGTTTAATTCCAGCGTCCTCTGTAAGAAAGTATATACGTCCTTCCCGCGTGCATGTGGGTTTCCTCCCACAGTCCAAAGACGTACCGGTCAGTGGGTTCATTGGTCATTGTAAATTGTCCCGTGATTAAACCAGGGTTAAATCAGCAGGGAGCTCAGTGGGCCAGAAAGGCTATTTCTATGCTATAGCTGCCTTAATGACTATCCCTGGTAGCACTCACATTGACAGTCATGAAATTCTTTGAGAGGTTGGTCATGACTAGACTGAACTCCTGCCTCAGCAAGGGCCTGGACCCATTGCAATTTGCCTATCTCCGTAATAGATCAATGGCAGATGCAATCTCAATGGCTCTCCACACGGCTTTAGACCACATGGACAACACAAACACCTTTGTCAGGATGCTGTTCATATAGCTCAGCATTTAATACCATCATTCCCACAGTCCTGATTGAGAAGTTGCAGAACCTGGGCCTCTGTACCTCCCTCTGTAATTGGATCCTCAGCTTCCTTGCCAGAAGACCACAACCTGTGTGGAATGGTGATAACACATCCTCCTTGCTGATGATCAACACTGACGCACCTCAGGGGTGTGTACTTAGCCCACTGCTCTACTCTCTATATACACATGACTGTGTGGCTAGGCATAGCTCAAATACCATCTGTAAATTTGCTGATGATACAACCATTGTTGGTAGAATCTCAGATGATAATGAGAGGGTGTACAGGAGTGAGATATGCCAACTAGTGGAGTGGTGTCACAGCAACAACCTGGCACTCAGCGTCAGTAACACGAAAGAGCTGATTGTGGACTTCAGGAAGGGTAAGACGAAGGAACACATACCAATCCTCATAGAGGGATCAGAAGTGGAGAGAGTGAGCAGGCAGTTTCAAGTTCCTGGGTGTCAAGATCTCTGAGGACCCAACCTGGTCCCACAATATTGATGCAGTTATAAAGAAGGCAAGACAGCGGCTATATTTTATTAGGAGTTTGAAGAGATTTGGCATGTCAACAGGTACACTCAAAAACTTCTATAGATTTACCATGAAGAGCATTCTGACAGGCTGCACCACTGTCTGGTATGGAGGGGCTACAGCACAGGACCAAAAGAAGCTGCTGAAGGTTGTAAATCTAGTCAGCTCCATCTTGGTTACTACCCTACAAAGTACCCAGGACACCTTCAGGGAGCGATGTCTCAGAAAGGCAGCGTCCATTATTAAGGACCTCCAGCACCCAGGACATGCCCTTTTCTCACTGTTACCATCAGGGAGGAGGTACAGAAGCCTGAAGGCACACACTCAGCGATTCAGGAACAGCTTCTTCCCCTCTGCCATCCGATTCCTAAATAGACATTGAACCCTTGGACACTACCTTACTTTTTTTTAATATATAGTATTACTGTTTTTTGCATGATGTTTAATCTATTCAATATATGTATACTGTATAAAGTATACTGAATAAGATTTACTTATTTATTATTTTTTTTCTTCTATATTATGTACTGCATTGAACTACAAACTTCACGTCACGTGCCGGTGATAATAAACCTGATTCTATCTCATCCCAGGGGTTCCCAGCCTTCTTTATGCTCAGGACCCCCACCATTAACCAAGGGGTCCATGGTTGCCTGCTCCAACTAAATAAATAAGAATAAATACTGGTCGTGCTGGCCACAACCAGATGATACCAAATTGACTATTTAAAAAAAAAATCCAATTGTATTTTTGAAGTAATGAATTTGCTCCCTCTGTCCCTTTTAGCTAACAACTTTCTGCACAAACATTATCCTTTAGTTGTTAAGCCAACTTTTTCATACTTTAACTCATATTTTATTATGAGATGAAAAACTCATAATGTAACTTTAAAACGTTCAACTGATGGAAAAGAACACATGTGAGTGTGAAATGTGAGTCTAACTTCGTCTTTACGTGAGGCGGACACATATCACTTGGTAGTGTGATGGCCTATGCAATTCACGTGTTTATACACACAACTCGTAATGAATTATTGAAATGCACAAGAATGCTTAATCAACCAACATGGATTACTCAAGTACTACTGAGGCATTAAATACACAATACAGCCCAAAGCCAAAGTTGAGTTTATTGTCACCTGCGCAAGTCCATGTGTGCACAGGTGCAATGAAAATCTTACTTACAACAGCATCGCGGGCTCTCGCATCAGAGTCACAACATTCACAAGAAAAACATTAACTATACTCAACATTTACAAGAATTAGAATAAAAGAACCTGGGTCATTAAGGTTGTGCAGGTTGGTTCAAGAACCGAGTGGTTGAAGGGAAGTAGTCGTTCCTGAACCTGGTGTGGGACTTCAGGCTTCTGTACCTCCTGCTGATGGTAGCTGTGAAAAGGTGGCATGGTCCCGATAGTGGGGATCTCTGATGATGGATGCTGCCTTCTTGATGTCACAGCTACAGCCGATGGTGGGGAGGGACGTACCTGTGATTTATTGGGCTGAGTCCCCCACTCTCTGGACCCACTGAGACCATCCCAATTGTTGGCCTGGGATTTCATCAGGTTCTGCAAACTTTTGAGAAGACCACATGGCCACAAGAGTCTGGTGTGGGAGGGGTGTAGACTGCATTTATGATGATGCAAGCAAGCCTGTCATTGGGCAGAAATGGATGGATGGGCCTTACTATCTCATCCCTGCCTGTTGCTAAACTGTCTCTGCGGTCCCCCGATCCTGACTCCTTTTAGACCCTTAATTTCCAATGGAGATGGTCCCTCAGCAACCTAGGACCTAACTTCCAGAACTTCCTCTTTAAACCTCTGGCCAACGTTCTCTCTCCCTCCTGCCCTCCATCAGGATGATCTTTGTTAACTTTCAGTTTAATTTCAGATTTTTCAGAATTTCACATTCACCTGTTTTTACATCGAAATGCGACATTTGTGTTGGAGCAGCCTGCAAGTCACCCCTTTTAAAGTCTTATTCGTGCTAGTTTCAAATTTTGTCAGTCAAATTGTTTGTGAAACACCTTGGTTCAGAATCAGAATCAGATTTATTACCACTGACTTATATGACATGAAATTCCTCTCTCCTCCTTGCCTGACCTGCCTACCACCTCTCCCTGGAGCACCTCCTCCTCTTCCCCTTTCTCTGATGTCCATTTTCCTCTCCAACCAAATACTTACTTCTTCAGCCCTTTACCTTTTCCACCTATCACCTCCCAGCTTCTTACTTTATCCCACCTGACTTCACCTGTCACCTTCCGGCTCCTTACTTCATCCCACCTGACTACACCTATCACCTCCCAGCTTCTTACTTCATCCCATCCTCCACCACCCATCTGACTTCACCTATCACCTTCCAGCTTGTACTCCTCCCACTTTCTTATTCTGGTTTCCTCCCCCTTCCTTTCCAGCTCTGAAGAAGTGTCTTGGCCCAAAACAGCGACTGTTTGTGCATTTAAGACCATAAGACCATATGATATAGGAGCAGAAGTAGGCCATTTGGCCCATCAAGTCTGCTCTGCCATTCAATTCTTCCAGTCATCCCCACTCTCCTGCCTTCTCCCCATACCCTTTCATGCTCTCGCTAATCAAGAACCTATCTATCTCTGCCTTAAATACTCCCAATGACTGAGCCTCCACAGCCGCTCGTGACAACAAGTTAACCACCCTCTGACTAAAGTAATTTCTCTGCATCTCTGTTTTAAATGGACGTCCTTCAATCTTGAAGTCGTTCCCTCTTGACCTGGACTCCCCTACCATGGGAAATAACTTTGCCATATCTAACCTGTTCAGGCCTTTTAACATTCGGAATGTTTCTATGAGATCCCCCCTCATTCTCCTGAACTCCAGAGAATACAGCCCAAGAGATGCCAAACATTCCTCATATGGTAACCCTTTCATTCCTGGATTCATTCTCGTGAATCTTCTCTGAACCCTCTGCAATGTCAGTGTATCCTTTCTAAATCCGTTGACCAGCACTCTGGTTCCTCCGCATGCCACCAGGGTGGCTGTACCATTGACCCTTTCGGATTCATCTGCCACAGACACCATCAGACGTCCTGCTACCGGCGTCCTCGCTGGGTGCAGCCTTTGCCTGAAGAGGCATAACCTACAAAGTAGCAAAGGCATGCTTTCCTCCTTGACTTAGCTAGCCACGATCCTACTACTAGATCTAGTCTAGTAGTATACTGATGGAACATCACCTTCACAGCTAGGTCAGACCTGCTAGAGAACGAACCTCTGCCATACCTCGCTGATGTTCGGCCAGTGTCACTCCTACGCCACGGTGAGGCGCCAAGGTTGGATTTTGTATCACTAGACTAGTTAGTAGTTACTGTGGGGCAGCTTTCTTATCCGCTAAGTCTGTAACACTCCTGTGTACCACTGAGCATCAGATTTGGAAGCCCAGAGAGACTGTATGGTGGGGTTACAACACCATCTGTCTTATTACTGTGCAAGGCGTGTTGGAGTAGAGTTTCTGGATGGTGTGGAAAGCCCTGTGACGATGGAGCTCATGTGACGGCAGCAGGCTTGAGGAGCTGGAAGCTGCTAGCATGAACTCTGCACGTAGGCGGCTCACATAGAATGGTCGCTACCTTGTTGAGTTTTCTGAGCAACGACAGGGTTGAGGCAGCTACGTGAGTGTGCGGGCAGCCCTCTTTAGGGATAGCACTTCCCGCCCTGGAAGGGGAAGCCCCTAGGAAAGGTGGGGTAAAGAAAGCTTGCTCAGATTTCACCTGGCTGGCTCACCGCCACCAGTGGGTCTTCACCACTGTGGTAAGAAGTTTAGGAAGATGAAACTGATTGTTGCCACGTGGAATGTGCGAAAAATGCTGGATAATGACTCAAGACCAGAAAGGAGAACTGCTTTGATAGCTGAGGCATTGGCAGGATACAACACTGATACTGCCGTGCACCAAGAGACAAGGGTTGAAGGACAAGGCCAGATCCAAGAAAATACTGATACTTTCTTTTGGATTGGGAAAACCAACGAAAGGAGAGATGCAGGTGTGGCCTTTCCAACAAGATTGCTAGCAAATTGCTAACACTTCCGACAGGGATATCTGAAAGGATCATGCAGCTATGTGTTCCCATTGGAAAGGATTGTTTCCTGAGTTTGATCAATGTGTATGCACCAACCATGGCTTATTCTGACGAAGACAAGGAGTCCTTCTATCAGGAACTGGCTGAAGTAACTGATAATGTCCCTAGGGCAGACAAGTTGCTCATCTTGGCAGATTTCAATGCCAGAGTAAGCAAGGATCACAGTACCTATGAAGGTGTCATTGGCAAATTTGGTAAAGGCAAAAAGAACACCAATGGTGACCTCATGCTAAACTTCTGCGCTCAGAGGGAGTTGTGTGTTACCAACACTTTCTTTTGTCAACCTGAGAAGAACTACTTCACCTGGAAGCACCCAAGGTCAAAGCATCTCCATTTGCTTGGCTACATTGTGACTCGCAGAGCAGATATGCTGGAGGTTCTATTGATAAAAGCAATGCGTGGAGCAGAGTGCTCATCTGATCATTACATGGTATGATCACAACTTAGACTTAAACTGCTGCTGCCAAGGCGAAAAGCACCCAGTGAAGCACCCAAGAAATTGGATGTCAACAACTTGACCAGTGAGGTGCATCAGAGGAGACTTGTCACGGCATTGACATTATCTCTCCAAGAAGACAAAGACCCTCTCAATGGCCCAACCAATATTGAAGAATTTTGGAAGCATCCATTCAACTGCAAGTGCGGTGCTCGGTCACCTTAAGAGAAAAACTCCTGACTGGTTTCAAGAACAAAATGATTCAATTCAAGAACTGTTGGAGATGAAACAAAGGCTTTATATGTGTCACTTGAAAGAGAACTCTGAAAGAAGCAAAGCAGCATTTAAAGCTGTGAAAGCCAAAGTTCAAAGGGAGATCAGGGCTATGAAGAACAACTGGTGGAATAAGAAAGTGGAAGAACTGCAAGCAGTGTCAGACAGGAATGACTACCATGGGCTCTTCTCAGGACTGAAAGCTATCTATGGTCCAAGAAGCAATACAGTGGCCCCAGTAAAAACTGCAGATGGCAGCAAGCTATGCACTGACGGGAAAGACATCATTGAGCAATGGAGGGAACACTTCTGTAACCTTCTAAACCAACAAGGTGCAGCTGACCACAATGCATGTGAAAGGCTCACGACTGGACCGGTAAGAGAAGAGCTATGTGGACTCATCACTATGACAGAACTTAATAAGGCTTTAGAAGATACCCGAAGTGGTAAAGCATCTGGGCAAGACAGCATTCCATTAGATGTACTGAAGCTAGGTGGTCCTGCTCTGAAGACTGAACTGTTGAACTTATATAATGCTTGTTGGCAGAGTCAATGTCTCCCTCAGGACTTCAAAGATGCGCTGGTAGTCATCATCTACAAGAAGAAAGGCAACCGTAGTGTTTGTGGAAACCACCGAGGAGTCTCCCTTCTGTCCACAGCTGGCAAGATTATAGCGAAGATACTGCTCAACCTGCTCAAGATCATCTCAGAAGATGTGCTTCCTGAAAGCCAATGTGACTTTAGAGCTGGGAAAGCAACCACTGACATGATCTTTACTTTGAGGCAACTCCAGGAGAAGGCAGTAGAACAGCAGCAACCATTGTACATTATCTTTGTTGATTTCTCACAAGCATTTGATATGGTGGACAGAGAAACACTCTGGGAAGTGCTCAAAACTTATGGCTGTCCAGATAGGCTGGCTACGATGATCAAGTTGTTTCATGACAACATGTCTGGCCAAGTATCTATCAGAGGAGATGTCAGCGAAGCCTTCACCATCAACCACGGGGTAAAACGGATGCGTTCTTGCTCCAACTTTGTTCACATTATATCTTGCTGCAGTTTTGGAAATAATGGACCATAATTTGGACAAAGGTGTGTACATCAGGACTCGCTCAGATGGAAAATTGTTCAACCCGTCAAGACTCAAAGCCTCAACCAAATCAAGAGAGATATGTGTCAGAGAGCTTCTGTATGCAGACAACTCAGACCTGGTTGCTACCGATGTCAATGAGATTCAAGAAATTGTAGACCGCTTCTCATTTGCTGCCACTCTTTTTGGCCTAAGAATCAATGTCTCCAAAACCAAACTTCTGTACCAGCCCCCTCCTCTGTGTAGTCCCAATGAGACCCAACCACCAGTCATATCGGTCAATGGAGTAGTGCTGAAATGTTCTGACTCTTTCATGTACTTAGGAAGCGCTGTGACCAACACCAA
>NC_086101.1:114488464-114490964 GCF_963921235.1 Mobula hypostoma
TGTAGTGAATACAGGCCCAAAGCCATCAAACGCTTTCATATCACAAGCCGTTCAATCCCGGAATCATTTTCATGAACCTCCTTTGAACCCTCTCCAGTTTCAGCAATAAGAGAAAACAGAACATGTGCAATTATACTTTGGAACCAGAATCAGGTTTAATATCACCGGCATATGCCATGAAATTTGTCGTATGTGTAAAATGGTTAAATTAAATAAATAGTGTAAAAAAAATTTTAAAAGTAGAGAGGTAGTGTTCATGGATTCAATGTCCTTTCAGAAATCGGATGACAGAGGGGAAGAAGTTGTTTCTGAATCACTGAGTGTGTGTCTTCAGGCTCCTGTACCTCCTCCCTGATGGTAGCAATGAGAACAAGGCATGGCCTGGGTGATGGGGGTCCTTAATGATGGACGCTGCCTCACTGAAGCACCACCTTTTGAAGATGTCCTGGATGCTGGGGAGGGTTGAGCCCATGATGGAGCTGTCTGTCTGCAACCTTGTGCAGCCTGTGTGCCATAGACCAGCGGTCCCCAACCACCAGGTCGCAGACCGGTACCAGACTGCAAGGAAACGATATGATTTGGCGATATGAAACGATAACAGTCAGCTGCACCTTTCCTCATTCCCTGTCACACCCACTGTTGAACTTGAATGCACGCAAGGTCATCAGTGACCCAAGACGCAAATGACCCAAGACGTGCAAAGGAATGGGTCCGTGACCCATTTGTGAATGTCCCCTGTGAATCTTCCATGTCAGTGCGGGAAAAAGATCAACTCCTCGAGCTTGCAAATGACGACGGGCTGAAAAGTATGTTTGACATAACATCTCTGCCGGCATTCTGGATCAAAGTCAAGACTGAATATCCTGAGATAGCCACGAAAGCACTGAAAATGTTGCTTCCATTTCCAACATCATATCGCTGCGAAGCGGAGTTTTCTGCAATGAATGCAACGCCTCTGATCCGGGCCGACATTTACATGCCGAGTGGCACCTGATTAATTGGCTTGGTTATTTTGGCTTTTTTCTCAAAGGTGTGCTGGGTGCGTCCTGGCCACTGCTGCATTCTTCGTGGCAATGTATCAGTTCGTGGCCCAGAGGTTGAGGACCACTGTTATAATTGATTCATCACTATATTCATGTGAGGAAAATATGCGCTGTGTGTTTAATAGTAAATTTGTTAGATAAACCCTTTTAGAAATGAAATTGAGTGTATTAGCCACTTATACGTGACGTATAGTTGACTTATCACCTAGATTCCAGTCGTGATTAACACCCCCCCCCCCACCAATCGGCCAGTCCACAAGAATATTGTCAATATTAAACCGGTCCACGGTGCAAAAAAGGTTGGGGACTCCTGCCACAGATTGTCCATATGGTCATCCACTCTCCTTTGCATTTACCGCCCATCTATTTCTCTCTGTGGGGGAAAGCGATTGCATTAAAGTTTGATTTGTTTAACAGAACTCCTCTGTAGTGCTATGATAAGGGTGCTATATAATTAGAGCTTGTTGTCAGGGAGACGGATGGAGCTTTATACCTAACCTTGGGTTCAAAGCAAACAATTAAAAGATATCGGCCAAGTTTTTTTTTGGTCGGTCTGACTTGCAAGCCAGAACCCAGCCCAGTTAAAGAAGAGAACAACCCTGAGTGTGAGGCACAATCAGTGGAATAGTTCGTATCTAGACTCTAAGTTAATGATCACTAGGTTAGAGAGAACTGCCAATTCATCTCTAGTTCCTTAAAAAAAGCTTTTATATTTCCCCTGTCCTGGGCCCAGCAATTGAGAAGGAAGCATAGTAGTGCCTCTACTTCCTTAGAAGTTTGTAAAGATTCGGCATGACATCTAAAACTTTGACACCTTCTGTAGATGTGTAGTGGAGAATGTATTGACTGGCTGCATCGCTGCCTGGTATGGAAACACCAAGGTTAAAATCCTACAAAAAGTATTGCATTCGGCCCAGTACATCACGGGTAAAGCCCTCCCAACCACTGAGCTCATCTACATGAAGTGCTGTCGCAGGAAAACAGCATCCATCGTCAGAGATCCCCACCACCCAGGACATGCTCGCTTCTCACTGTTACCACCTGGTAGAAGGCACTCACAGCACCAGGATCAGGAACAGTTACTACCCCTCAACCATCAGGCTCTTGGACGAAGGGGTATCTCATGTTCTCATTATTTACTGCTATTTATTTATATTTGCATTTGCACAGTTTGTTGTCTTCTGCACTCTGGTTGATCTTTCACTGATCCCGTGCTGGACTTCTGGTCCAGATGGAGCCTGTGTACAATACCCCTTCAGTCGACACCCTCTGGATAGATCACAAAACCAAACATGTCACTCCTTCTATGTCATTTACGTTTGTTTTTCATCTTGAATGGGATTCTGGAACTGTTGGAGACTGTGGTTTGTAGTCTGGGTGTTTCAGCACTCTGCAGTCCCCGTGAGGATTCTGGGAGGCAGAGGCAGCGTGTGGGAATCTCGTGGTGAGATTGTTCA